>NC_091159.1:15621916-15666916 GCF_040958095.1 Procambarus clarkii | reverse complement strand
TTTATGATTGTAATAATAGATATCACATGGAAATAGGTCAGGAGCTATTGCATTAGACAGCCGGCAGCTAGAAGAAGGGTTCAACAGATAAAGCTCGATACTGCAGCCACAAATAGGTAAGTACAAGTATAGGAGCACATACATAGTTGGTAAACAGTCGTGTAGCCTTCAGACACGTGGACATTGTATACAACCTACGTCAGACCAGAGCTATGATATGTAAAGCCACATTGGAAGCCCAGCCGAAAAATTAACAAAACAAAACTAGAAAAGTCCCAAAGGTTTGCTACAAGACTGGTCCCTAAACTAAGAGGACTGAGCTCCGGAGAAGAACCAATGGGACTTGATTCACCACGCTGGAAATGAGAAGGACATGAGGTACATGATCACGACCTTCATGATTCTCAGGCATTGACAAAATAAATAAAAACGAAATGATTAGCATGCACAAGGACAGGACGAGAGGTCACGGGTTACAATTAGTTGGTCGGATGATCAGTTGGGAAGTATATGTAGATAGCATTTCAAAGAGAATTAGTGAGTAAGCAGATGAGTCAGGTGTAGGGGTAGTTATGGCTAGCTCCACACACAGTTCAATGGCCAGGTGTAGTAAGAGGCAAGAGGATCACGAACCAAACTGGAGACCATGAACACCAGCCTCTCCTAGTAACCACATATAGGTCGCAACATAAAGGTGACTGCACAAAACCATTTTGCAGTTGAAAGCCATACAAACACACAACCTCTCCGCTGGTTTTATGAAATGAAAGAGACACTAAGACATATTCTTGCCGCGTTGATAAACGTCACTAGTAACACCCCGCCAAACACACACCGAAACTACGACGTTGGTACAACGTTCGAACAAGTTTTAACACCACCTAACCAGTTATAACAACCAATATATCAAGTTGTAACAACGTTCCAATACGTCATAAACACATTAAGCCAAGATGTAACAACTTCATTACAAGTTGTTACAAGCGGAAAATAGAGACAGTTTCGGTTTGTGTTTCCAGGGCGCGAGTCTACATTCCTCATCATAGAGTGATTGCTTCTTAATATTGGTGTAAATTCTCATAACGTTTTACATGTCAGCGACTCAGAACTTCATTCCGTGATATATTCTGCCGATTCATTCTTGGGAACAAAGAGAAAAGAGCCCAACAGCGCTCCCACGCAGGAAGACTCGGAGGGAAAAGAAAGCCTATCGTCCAAATACGTACAAACAGCGTCCCCGAAATACCAAAGTCTGACGATTGGACAAATACGTCGCTAATGGATTGAAATGCTGATATCTCCTCTATCTGTATCACTGAAATTACGATTCTGTGTTTGTCAAGTTGCTGCTTGCTGGACAGAGCGTTGGAGGCAGCATTTCAGGGGATGGGTGTGCAGAACACGCACGCACGTACACACACACACAGACACACACACACACACACACACACACACACACACACACACACACACACACACACACACACACACACACACACACACACACACACACACACACACACACAAACTCACACACAAAAAAAAAAATGACAAATGGAATGCATTAGGAAGTGATGTGGTGGAGGCTGACTCCATACACAGTTTCAAGTGTAGATATGATAGAGCCCAGTAGGCTCAGGAATCTGTACACCTGTTGATTGACGGTTGAGAGGCGGGACCAAAGAGCCAGAGCTCAACCCCCGCAAACACAACTAGGTGAGTACAACTAGGTGAGTACACACACACACACACACACACACACACACACACACACACACACTCTCTCTCTCTCTCTCTCTCTCTCTCTCTCTCTCTCTCTCTCTCTCTCTCTCTCTCTCTCTCTCTCTCTCTCTCTCTCTCTCTCTCTCTCTCTCTTCTCTCTCTCTCTCTCTCTCTCTCTCTCTCTCTCTCTCTCTCTCTCTCTCTCTCTCTCTCTCTCTCTCTCTCTCTCTCTCACACTCGGGACTGGTGGCTGAGTGGACAGCGCTCTAGACTCGTGGACCTAGAGACCGGGGTTCGGTCCCCTGCACCGCCGGAAAAACAAATGTTCAAAGTTTCCTTCACCCTTATCCCCCTTGTACCTAGAAGTAAATAAGTACCTGGGAATTAGACCGGGCTGCTTCCTGGGTGTATGTGTGTGTGTGAAAAAAAGTGGATTGATTGACAGTTGAGAGGCGGGCCGAAAGAGCAGAGCTCAACCCCCGCAAGCACAACTAGGTAAATACAACTAGGTGAATACAACTACGTGAATACAACTAGGGGAATACACACACACGTTACTCAAAAATACAGGATAAAAATACATAATTATTATAACAAAGTGATACGGGGCGAGAGAGCAACTAGTATGCAGTGTGTGCAAGTGACAGAGTGCAGGAGGCAGCGTATAGAGACGACACGGGAGGTTATCTTGAGGTTATCTTGAAGTTATCTTGAGATGATTTCGGGGCTTAGCGTCCCCGCGGCCCGGTCCTCGACCAGGTTTCCTTTTTGTTACACACACCGCCAGGTAGCAGCTGTCTAACTCCCAGGTACCTCTTTTACTGCTAGGTGAACAGAGACATCAGGGTGAAAAAAAACTCTGCCTATTTGTTTCCGCGTCCACCGGGGATCGAACCTGAAACCTCAGGACTACGAATCCGAATCGCTGTCCACTCAGCTGTCAGGCCCCAGGCTCCAGTACCTCAGCCTCGAGTACCTCAGCCTCCATTACATCAGTTTCCAGTAAACGGGAGCCTCCAGTACTTCAGCCTCCAGTACACAGGCGCCTCCAGTACTTCAGCCTCCAGTACACAGGCGCCTCCAGTACTTCAGCCTCCAGTACACAGGCACCTCCAGTACTTCAGCCTCCAGTACTTCAGCCTCCAGTACACAGGCACCTCCAGTACTTCAGCCTCCAGTACACAGGCACCTCCAGTACTTCAGCCTCCAGTACACAGGCACCTCCAGTACTTCAGCCTCCAGTACACAGGCGCCTCCAGTACTTCAGCCTCCAGTACACAGGCGCCTCCAGTACACAGGCGCCTCCAGTACTTCAGCCTCCAGTACACAGGCGTCTCCAGTACCTCAAGCCTCAGTTCTGGCCCCAACTGTGTTTATAAAATACCTGAGATTAAGAACTTGGGCAAATGTCAACATTTCTGAATTCGCTGAAGATTCTGAAGTGAAATAATAAGGTGTAACTGGTCTTGGCTGTTGAATAGTTCTGAGGCGCCCAACCACGACTGAGCAGTTGTTAGGGATGTGTCTAGTGAGGCCTAGACAAGGTAACGTAGTGATGTGTCATGTGTTAACCTGAACTAATCAAGATGACAACTTGTTCACAACTGACGGAAATATCTTGTTTATATCTCCTATATTCTCTCTTTCGCTCTCTCCCGGTTCAACGCCCTCTTGTATGTTATGGTGGGGGGAGGGGGGGAGGGCGTGTGTGCTATGTTGTCTATCACAAAAACTGTTTTATTCCTTATAACTGCTTACGAAAAGGTTTGGGAAGGAAATGTCGATATGTTATCTATTTCAAACTTGGCCTCAGGACTTGGTAGTAATTTTGCGCATGTGCGGACGTTTCTGGCAGAGGATATAGGGGCAACGTCTTCGATTTTGACAGTCAAAATTTAAGTGTATTCAGATTAGGTGAGCTTCGGCTATCCTTAGTGGCATCCTTCCCGAGGCGGTGACGGATCCTTATAGGTTTCCTTCCCTAGGCTGAGACGGGTGCTGCTTTCGTCACTCTTTTCATATGCTATTCTTTCCTCCTGCTGCCAGTCCATCCGTGTCTGCTTATCTCTGCGGCTCTGCCTCTCTGACAGTCTGCCCGAAAGACATCACTTCTGGTTCCAGATTATGTCCACCATTCTAGTCCGTGGATCCGACCTTCCGTTTTGCAGGATGGTGGTAGACCCGTCTTCCGACCTGCTCTATGTCTTGGGTCCCACCTTCCGTCCTGCTGCATGTCTGGTCATTGTATGTGTTCTTTGTTGGTAAATTTGACTTACGTCTTCTCCGAAGTCTAAGAATTGTTTCCGCTGTTTTATTGAGCAAAAGTAGAGAAGCCTCGTACTTCCTGACGCTCCGGCTAGCACAGAATCGTTCCCTCACTAATGTTTTATATTTTTCACACACACACACACACACACACACACACACACACACACACACACACACACACACACACACACACACACACACACACACACACACACACACACAGGTTATTATCCCCTCCTCTCCCCTCTTCTGCCCTCTTCTCTCCCTCTCTCCAGCTGTCACGAGGTCTTGGCGCTAGAAGAGGTGGCAGCAAACCAGGTGACCGTGGATAGGTTCGAAATTACAAGAGATGAGGTCAAGAAGCACCTATTGGAGCTGGATGTGAGAAAAGCTGTTGGGCCGGATGGAATCTCGCCATGGGTATTGAAAGAGTGTGCAGGAGCACTTTGCCTACCACTCTCCATAGTGTATAGTAGGTCACTGGAAACGGGGGACCTACCAGAAATATGGAAGACTGGTAATGTAGTACCAATATACAAAAAGGGTGACAGACAAGAGGCACTAAACTACAGGCCAGTGTCCTTAACTTGTATACCATGCAAGGTGATGGAGAAGATTGTGAGAAAAACCTAGTAACACATCTGGAGAGAAGAGACTTCGTGACAACCCATCAACATGGGTTCAGGGAGGGTAAATCTTGCCTTACAGGATTGATAGAATTCTACGATCAGGTGACAAAGATTAAACAAGAAAGAGAAGGGTGGGCGGACTGCATTTTTTTGGACTGTCGGAAAGCCTTTGACACAGTACCCCATAAAAGGTTGATGCATAAGCTAGAGAAACAGGCAGGAGTAACTGGTAGGGCGCTCCAGTGGATAAGGGAGTACCTAAACAACAGGAAGCAGAGAGTTACAGTGAGGGGTGAGACCTCAGACTGGCGTGAAGTCACCAGTGGAGTCCCACAGGGCTCTGTACTTGGACCTATCCTGTTTCTGATATACGTAAATGATCTCCCAGAGGGTATAGACTCATTCCTCTCAATGTTTGCTGACGACGCCAAAATTATGAGAAGGATTAAGACAGAGGAGGACAGCTTGAGGCTTCAAGAAGACCTGGACAAGCTGCAGGAATGGTCGAACAAATGGCTGTTAGAGTTTAATCCAAGCAAATGTAATGTAATGAAGATAGGGGTAGGAAGCAGGAGACCAGATACAAGGTATCACTTGGGAGATGAAATACTTCAAGAGTCCGAGAGAGAGAAAGACCTGGGGGTTGATATCACGCCAGACCTGTCCCCTGATGCTCATATCAAGAGGATAACAGAAGCAGCATATGCCAGGTTGGCTAACATAAGAACGGCCTTTAGAAACTTGTGTAAGGAATCTTTCAGAACATTATATACCACATATGCCAGACCAATCCTGGAGTATGCGGCACCAGCATGGAGTCCATATCTAGTCAAGCATAAGACTAAAATGGAAAAGGTTCAAAGGTTTGTCACCAGACTAGTACCCGAGCTGAGAGGTATGAGCTACGAGGAGAGAATACGGGAATTAAACCTCACTTCGTTGGAAGACAGAAGAGTTAAGGGGGACATGATCACCACATTCAAGATCCTCAAGGGAATTGACAGGGTTGATAAAGACAGGCTGTTTAACACAAGGGGCACACGCACTAGGGGACACAGGTGGAAACTGAGTGCCTAAATGAGCCACAGAGATATTAGAAAGAACTTTTTTAGTGTCAGAGTAGTTGACAAATGGAATGCATTAGGAAGTGATGTGGTGGAGGCTGACTCCATACACAGTTTCAAGTGTAGATATGATAGAGCCCAGTAGGCTCAGGAACCTGTACACCTGTTGTTTGACAGTTGAGAGGCGGGACCAAAGAGCCAGAGCTCAACCCCCGCAAGCACAACTAGGTGAGTACAACTAGGTGAGTACACACACACACACACACACACACACACACACACACACACACACACACACACACACACACACACACACACACAGAGACTGGGCAGACTGCATATTTTTGGATTGTCAGAAAGCCTTTGATACAGTGCCACACAAGAGGCTAGTGCGAAAGTTGGAGATGCAGGCTGGAGTGAGAGGGAAGGTACTCCGGTGGATAGAGGAATACCTAAGCAACAGGAGACAACGAGTCTGTGTGAGGGGTGAGGTCTCAGATTGGCGAGACGTCACAAGTGGAGTCCCGCAGGGGTCAGTCCTTGGACCTATACTGTTTCTGGTATATGTAAATGATCTCCCAGAGGGTATAGATTCGTTCCTCTCAATGTTTGCCGACGATGCAAAAATTATGAGGAGGATTGAAACAGAGGATGATAGTAGAAGGCTACAAGATGACCTGGATAGACTGAGTGAATGGTCCAACAAATGGCTGTTGAAGTTCAACCCGAGTAAATGCAAAGTAATGAAACTAGGCAGTGGAAACAGGAGGCCAGGCACAGGATACAGAATAGGAGATGAAGTACTTAATGAAACAGACAGAGAGAAAGATCTAGGAGTTGATATCACACCAAACCTGTCTCCTGAAGCCCACATAAAGAGAATAACGTCTGCGGCATATGCGAGGCTGGCTAACATCAGAACGGCGTTCAGGAACCTGTGTAAGGAATCATTCAGAATCTTGTACACCACATATGTAAGACCAATCCTGGAGTATGCGGCCCCAGCATGGAGCCCGTACCTTGTCAAGCACAAGACGAAGCTGGAAAAAGTCCAAAGGTATGCTACTAGACTAGTCCCAGAACTAAGAGGCATGAGTTATGAGGAAAGGCTGCGGGAAATGCACCTCACGACACTGGAAGACAGAAGAGTAAGGGGGGACATGATCACAACCTACAAAATCCTCAGGGGAATCGACCGGGTAAACAAGGATGAACTATTCAACACTGGTGGGACGCGAACAAGGGGACACAGGTGGAAGCTGAGTACCCAAATGAGCCACAGAGACGTTAGAAAGAACTTTTTCAGTGTCAGAGTAGTTAGTAAATGGAATGCATTAGGAAGTGATGTGGTGGAGGCTGACTCCATACACAGTTTCAAATGTAGATATGATAGAGCCCAATAGGCTCAGGAATCTGTACACCAGTTGATTGACGGTTGAGAGGCGGGACCAAAGAGCCGGAGCTCAACCCCCGCAAGCACAATTAGGTGAGTACAATTAGGTGAGTACACACACACAGGAGACCAGATACAAGGTATCACTTGGGAGATGAAATACTTCAAGAGTCCGAGAGAGAGAAAGACCTGGGGGTTGATATCACGCCAGACCTGTCCCCTGATGCTCATATCAAGAGGATAACAGCAGCAGCATATGCCAGGTTGGCTAACATAAGAACGGCCTTTAGAAACTTGTGTAAGGAATCTTTCAGAACATTATATACCACATATGCCAGACCAATCCTGGAGTATGCGGCACCAGCATGGAGTCCATATCTAGTCAAGCAAGGGCCTCGTAGGAGCCTCGTAGGGTTGGCCTCGTAGCCAAGGGGGGCCTCGTAGCCTGGTGGATAGCGCGCAGGACTCGTAATTCTGTGGCGCGGGTTCGATTCCCTCACGAGGCAGAAACAAATGGGCAAAGTTTCTTTCACCCTAAGTGCCCCTGTTACCTAGCAGTAAATAGGTACCTGGGAGTTAGTCAGCTGTCACGGGCTGCTTCCTGGGGTGTGTGTGTGTGTGTGGGGTGGGAAAAACAAAAAAAAAAAGTAGTTAGTAAACAGTTGATTGACAGTTGAGAGGCGGGCCGAAAGAGCAAAGCTCAACCCCCGCAAAAACACAACTAGTAAACACAACTAGTAAACACAACTAGTAAACACACACACACACACAAACTCACTCTCTCTCTCTCTCTCTCTCTCTCTCTCTCTCTCTCTCTCTCTCTCTCTCTCTCTCCTCTCTCTCTCTCTCTCTCTCTCTCTCTCTCTCTCTCTCTCTCTCTCTCTCTCCCTCTCTCTCCCTCTCTCTCCCTCTCTCTCTCTCTCTCTCTCTCTCTCTCTCTCCCCCTCTCTCTCTCTCCTCTCTCTCTCTCTCGTGGATCACCAATCACTATTATATCATGCTTTCAATCACACACTGATCGTTTCACCACCTGCCCCATTCTTTCCTCTTCCATTCATTCTTTCTCTCTCCCCTTCTGCCTCTTATCCCCGTCCATGACCTTAAATAATATCCCTCCCTCGTTACTACCCTCTTCTCCCCTCCTCTCCCCTCTTCTCCCCTCTTCTGCCCTCTTCTCCCCTCTTCTCTCCCTCTCTCCAGCTGTCACGAGGTCTTGGCAAGCATTTAGTCTACGTGTTTTGACTCCTGGAAATACTTTAACAATTCGCTCTGCTATTCCTTGTTCTACATCGGCACTGTACTTCAGGTGTTTACGTCTGACACGTTGATATTGTCATCTGTTTGGTGCTGAAATTGATTTTCGTTTGTAAATAATTGACAGTTATCCAGTTCCTCTTTTGTCGTGAAAACCTGATGTAAACACAATAGCAATTGTGTTATAATTGTACAGAGTTGTGTTGATGCGGAGCTCTGAACGAGTGGGGGCTCTGAACGAGTGGGGGCTCTGAACGGGTGGGGGCTCTGAACGGGTGGGGGCTCTGAACGAGTGGGGGCTCTGAACGAGTGGGGCTCTGAACGAGTGGGGGCTCTGAACGGGTGGGGGCTCTGAACGGGTGGGGGCTCTGAACGGGTGGGGGCTCTGAACGGGTGGGGGCTCTGAACGAGTGGGGGCTCTGAACGGGTAGGGGCTCTGAACGAGTGGGGGCTCTGAACGAGTGGGGGCTCTTTTCGCCTCTGACAAAGCCACTCGTTAGTGAGCTTTCAAGAAATTATTTTTGTTAACACTTCAAGTCGTATTTAATTTTATATAAATCTTCGCACAAATAATGTGTTTATATTGGTCGTAATGCAATATTGTGGGCTTTTAAGACTATATAATCTGTATAAAAATGGTATTTAAATATTAGAGTCTGCCATGATTATCCTGTAACTGTTAATTTTGGTTCAGGTGAGCTTAGCAGACTCGCCTTAACTCCTGTTCGGGTTATTACATGAAATCTAAGTTAGACTGACTTAATGTAAGTTAGTTTATCAAGTCATGAGCAACAAATTTGTGATGACTAACGGAAGAAAATCTAAGCTGGAAGCCTCTTGAGTTTGAGGAGTAATGTTGACATTTAATGACTTTCCCTGACTGACAGGTTAATAATAAATCTAACAGCGTAAGAATGAAGTTATTGGCACCGTTTAAATACAAAAAAAAATTATCTTTGAGTAAGGTGCATAAATCTCAACTGCCAATCAGGAAGAGTCAAACCAAAGAGGAAAATGCTCTGTGGCCCAAGAGCACCAGAGGGATTATCCATAGAAAATGAAACACTCTTAGTCTGTCTTCTATCCTTGGACCAAAAGTTGGCTTAACAAGTCACACTCGACTACCATGATTATTGACTTGTCAGTCTATTCTTGTGACATGTTGTGCAAGACTTGTTGTGAACTTTATCTGTCATGCCGGTGTTGCCATATCTGTGACTCACCCATGGGAGCGATGCCACGTGTGTGCTCAGGAACCTGCTGGGTGGACATGCTTACACTATTTCGTTGTCTGCCCTGCCTGCCCTGCCTGCCCCGCCTGCCCTGCCTGCCCTGCCTGCCCTGCCTGCCTAGCCTACACCTGCCCAGCCTGCCCAGCCTGCCCAGCCTGCCCAGCCTGCCCTGCCTGCCTAGGCTATCCAGCCTACACACCATGCCTAGCCTATCCAGCCTACACACCTTGCCTAGCCTATCCAGCCTACACACCCTGCCCAGCCTGGCCAATCAAAAACTGTTTCCGTTGCAATTGCTGTGTTGATATTTGCCTGCATCGTCAACACCAGTAATTGGCTGAGGACCACTGAATTAAGATGTAATTGGCGTAATCACGACGTATTGGCAAGCATCGTGAATAGTTAGTGTCTTTCTCCTCGGCAATTTGCGAATTCATTTTGCAAAAACTTTGCATGAGCATTCAGGACGGAATTTTGCGTTGCGGACGGACGAGCCAGTCCTGGTTAGGGCGGATTGACTAGGAAGGGAAGGGAACTATCAGGAGAAGCGACAAGCCATTTCGACAATATTGCACTGGGAATGGATCAGGATAAGGATTTGGGATGGGAAAAGGAATGGTGCCCAAGCACTTGGACGGTCGGGGGATTGAACGCCGACCTGCTTGAAGCGAGATCGTCGCTCTACTGTCCAGCCAAAGTGGATTGATTAGGAGCTAATTCTTAATTGTTTGTCCATTTTCACCCAGCAGTAATTGGGCACCTGGTTGGTAAGTGATTGGTGGGTCGTGTTTCCAAGGGAATACAAGAAGTGTATAAGGCTTACCATGAGCTATGGGAATGAAAGCTCTCCACCTGGTAACAGGAGGCTGCTCCTGCTCCCACCTGGGTACAAAGTACAAAGTTACCTGAGGCGTCATGACGTAAACACAGTCATTTTCTTGATGTCTGTTACAGATCATTACAACGCTTGTTATGTGACTCAACGGACTGATGTTCTAGTACATTATAAAGACCCTTCTTACCATCATATATTAGGCAACATAATCCGCTCATTACCGCGTCATCCTCACGGCCGCAACAATATGTGCTGATTATTAACAGTATTTATGCTGGTCAATTAACTCCAAATAGTTTAACTACTGCTTTATAAACAGAGGTGTAGCAGTGGTCTACCATGAACACATCCACAAGGGCCGAGACGAGGGTTCGAACCCTTGAGGATTTGTTCATTTGGTGCATCCCGCTATTGTGATTTGTGTGTGTAATGGTCTACTATCTTCCGCTGAGACCTGGGACCTCCGCGGGGACCTGGGACCTCCGCGGGGACCTGGGACCTCCGCGGGGACCTGGGACCTCCGCGGGGACCTGGGACCTCCGCGGGGACCTGGGACCTCCGCGGGGACCTGGGACCTCCGCGGGGACCTGGGACCTTCAAGGTGACTTGAAGGAGGCCTTGCGTGGAGGCCTTGACCTGTTGTGACTGTGGCCATCCTGCGGCCCTGATCACCCTCCGGGGGCAGTAATGGCGTCCTCACTTGCTTAACGATAGGATTCCTGCACACTGGGGAGGGGGGGGGGGAGGTCTCCTGTTCTCGAGCAACAGTGAGTTTGGTCAGCATGTAGTGAACAGGCCAACACTGGCTCTGGTCAGCATGTAGTGAACAGGCCAACACTGGCTCTGGTCAGAAGGCCTGGCCAACACCGGCTCTGGTCAGAAGGCCTGGCCAACACCGGCTCTGGTCAGAAGGCCTGGCCAACACCGGCTCTGGCCAGAAGGCCTGGCCAACACTGGCTCTGGTCAGAAGGCCTGGCCAACACCGGCTCTGGCCAGAAGGCCTGGCCAACACTGGCTCTGGTCAGAAGGCCTGGCCAACACTGGCTCTGGTCAGAAGGCCTGGCCAACACTGGCTCTGGTCAAAAGGCCTGGCCAACACCGGCTCTGGCCAGAAGGCCTGGCCAACACTGGCTCTGGTCATAAGGCCTGGCCAACACTGGCTCTGGTCAGAAGGCCTGGCCAACACTGGCTCTGGTCAGAAGACCTGGCCAACACCGGCTCTGGCCAGAAGGCCTGGCCAACACTGGCTCTGGTCAGAAGGCCTGGCCAACACTGGCTCTGGTCAGAAGGCCTGGCCAACACCGGCTCTGGCCAGAAGGCCTGGCCAACACTGGCTCTGGTCAGAAGGCCTGGCCAACACCGGCTCTGATCAGAAGGCCTGGCCAACACTGGCTCTGGCCAAGAGACCTAGCCAACATCAGTTGAGCTAATCATTTCAGCCAACTCTGGTTCTCCGATTATATCAAGAACGCGCAGTTAGTGGGTCACCGCCTCTACAACAGTGCTCTGCGAATCTACTGACCTGTTATTCACCCATTCATGGGTGAATAACAGGTCAGTAGATTCCACCAAAAGTAGCACACCAAATAACAGGTCAGTAGATTCCACCAAAAGTAGCACACCAAATAACAGGTCAGTAGATTCCACCAAGTAGCACACCAAATAACAGGTCAGTAGATTCCACCAAAAGTAGCACACCAAATAACAGGTCAGTAGATTCCACCAAAAGTAGCACACCAAATAACAGGTCAGTAGATTCCACCAAAAGTAGCACACCAAAATTAACTTTAAACAGCAACAACAAATTTGGAGATGCTTACTGAGGATTCTCAAGTGTGTTGTAACTCCTGGAGAAATGCCTCAATATTCTGGGGGCTGTTGCGTGTCTGGAGATGAAGGCGGAGCGGAGGAGGTGTTCGATATTCCAGCGGGAGGAACTCCGTGTTCCCGGAGGAGGCGGCGCTCGATATTTCCAGAGGAAGAGGAACTTGATATTCCCGAAGGAGAGGGAGTCCGATATTACTGAAGGAGGAACTCGATATTCGCACAAGAGGGTGTCAGATACTTCCAGTCACTCTGAGCTCATTCAGAATGTCTCGTCTCAACCAGTCTCAGCTCACTCTGTCTCAGCTCACTCTGTCTCATCTATCCAGCCACCCTCAGCTCACCCGGTCACTTTTTCCTCATTTGGTTATAAGATTTCCCGGTCATTCACGTAGTTCATCATTCCTCAGCTCTCACTATCACTCTCAGCTCAATCGGATCTTCCTCCGTTCAGTCTCTACCCGTACGTGTTTCCTCTTTATCTTTACATGTGTTTAAATGTAAACAGTCTCCTTTTTCTTCCCCCACAATGTCTCTTTCTTTCTCTCTCTCTCTCTCTAGGTGCTCTCACTCTGGCTCTCTCTCTCTGGCTCTCTCTCTGGGTCTCTCTCTGGCTCTCACTCTGGCTCTCTCTCTGGGTCTCACTCTGGCTCTCTCTCTCTGGCTCTCTCTCTGGGTCTCTCTCTGACTCTCACTCTGGCTCTCTCTCTGGGTCTCACTCTGGCCCTCTCTCTGGCTCTCTCTCTGGGTCTCTCTCTGGCACTCACTCTGGGTCTCACTCTGGCTCTCTCTCTGGCTCTCTCTCTGGCTCTCTCTCTAGGTCTCTCTCTGACTCTCACTCTGGCTCTCTCTCTGGGTCTCACTTTGGCTCTCTGGCTCTCTCTCTGGGTCTCACTCTGGCTCTCTCTCTGGGTCTCACTCTGGCTCTCTCTCTGGCTCTCTCTCTGGCTCTCTCTCTGGCTCTCTCTCTGGCTCTCTTGCACTCTCGGTTGTTTGGTCTCTCGCTCGCCTTCTACTAACCAGATTTAATGTGTAATATTGTTGGGGTGTTAAGTACACAGTTAGACATTATCTTGCACACTAATGGATGCTTTCTACAAATATTCCTACTTACTGTTAACAAGATAACATGTTTTTGTCGTCTACCTGTCGTAATGGCTTGACGCTTTTTCCTGAGAGATCCCTTCCCTTCTCGTTTACCTGCAAGGAAAAAATAAATATTTTTGAGACTGTTGTAAATGAGTTTTCAGCACAATTCTTTAATTTACAATTGTTTCCTGCATACTAATTGTGTGTTTTTTTTAAGTATTTTTATATTTTATTTTGTCTGCGTAACATACAATTTTATTTGTATACAGACATAAAGGCATACGTACTTAATACAGTCTTATACTGTATACTGATTCATAAATAGTTATTCCTCCACGCATACGAAGGATATACATAATTCAAAGACACACACAAGCATATACATCAATAATTCATGTATAAATACATGCCAACGTCCATGCTGTATATTCACACCTACGTGTATACGTTCTTACGTAACCCGGTCGTACTGTTTACATAAACTACACGTAACAAAATGTTTTCTGTTGCAAACGGAACGAACTAATTACTGAAACCAAACAAAGACACGTGTGTTGTCTGGCTTCAAAATATATGTGCATTAATTTCGTTTGGAACGCAAACAGACATCAAAAGCCTTTACTATACGATAAATAATTGGTCACTCCCAATATTTAAGCACAAAAACAAAAAAACGGAACATATATTAAAATATATGTATATATATATATATATATATATATATATATATATATATATATATATATATATATATATATATATATTAAAAAGACAATTATTTTAATTAAATTATAAATACTGAATAATAATAATAATGGTAATAATAATAATAATAATAATAATAATAATAATAATAACTATAATAATACTAATAATAATGAACACATCCACAGGAAAATTGCTGAGGGTTCGAACTATGCGGTGAGTGTACCCAGACGCTCTAGTCAACTGTTCGAACCCTCAGCAAGGCTCCTGTGGAGTTGTTCTCTGATATATCACGTTAATGTGATTTCTCTGTTTAATAATAATAATATAATTAAAAATTTAAAACAAAATAATTAAAAATATTAATTTTAATTATTTGTATTATTTTCTTTGTAATACCAAAACCTATGAAAATTTCTATACATTCAGAACACAAACGCTTGTAAATATATTCTCGCACGTGATACATGGAGAGTAATGTTAGTAGACACCACGGAGGTGAATGTCTTAACACAACTAATCATAGAGGAACGGCGAGATTACTGAAATTAACTAGAATTTTGCAGAAGTTGGGAGGGGAATTATTAGGTAAAACCGCCAAGCCATTTACGACTATATAGCACTGGGAAGGGGTCAGGATAAGGATTTGGGATGGGACGGGGGGAAGGAATGGTGCCCAACCATTTGGATGGTGGGGGATTGAACGCCGACCTGCATGAAGTAAGACCGTTGCTCTACCGTCCAGTCAAGTGGTTGCAGAAATTGTTAATAAACCACCAAATCTTATTAGTAGTAGAAATTGAAGGGACGACGACGTTTCGGTCCGTCCTGGACCATTCTCAAGTCGATTGTGAGAATGTCGACAATCGACTTGAGAATGGTCCAGGACGGACCGAAACGTCGTCGTCCCTTCAATTTCTAGTGTGTGGTCTGGTCAACATACTTCAGCCACGTTATTGTGACTCATCGCCTGCTTATTAGTAGTAAATAACTGCTGTATACTGTCCTCAAGAGACATGCGAAAAACATTCAAATACAAAACTTTAATTACCCGAGCTGAGGAGAGAGTAATATATAGCCACAGTGGAGGAAATTTGGAGTTCATACGAGGGTAGGACATGTCAGCGATGTACAAAATTGCAAGTGGAAAATATATTAGATTCAAAACAAACATTTAAAATAATGAGCGACAAAATATAAACACGTTGATATATAGTAGAAACACGAATCACAAATGTCAATATTTATTTATTTTTTTCTGGAATAAAGTAAAATTCAGATTTGAAGATAAGTATTGATCTGTTTTTAATGTTGACAGTAGACGATATTATTATTACATTACTTGGTAAACTGCTTCGTATACTTATCAGGCTGTTAAAGGTAAAGTGTTTTGCTTCCTCGTTATTATTACGACCTTCGATAATTGTACTTTATATGGGGTGGACATTTCTCCGAACACTCTTCTTGGACCTCCTTAAAATACACTAAAGCTCTTAGTGTATTTACACTAATAAATTAACACTAATTTACTGTATAATACACTAAGGCGCTATACTACACTCTCAAATTCACTTACACAATTTATCAATGCTTTGTCGACCTCATTTTGAAGTCATTATAGGTCGTCAATCATTCAAAATTTTCAGTTGTTTCAATATAAATTTGACGTATAGGTGACTGAATGTGATCGGATCTGAATAACGAGTTGGTTCGCATAGGCCAATAGGCCTTCTGGAGATTATTTTAGTCCTATGTTTTGGATACTCTTGAGGAAAGACTACTACAGTGTGGTAGTAAGTGGGTAAGTGGAGTAATCTACAAGGTGTAGTATCTGAGGCTTGTTCTATTCACTGTTTTAGAAGTATGCATGATGTATGCAAAATTATGAAGTCATTGCTTCAGTTACTACCGCGGAACCCAAGAGCTGATGAAGTAAGCTGATGCTGATGATGCCCCCTGACTTCCTCCTCTGACTTGCAAATATATCTAAAAAATTCAAGATACACATACACACACACACATACACACACACACACACACACACACACACACACACACACACACACACACACACACACACACACACACACACACACACACACATTATGCATTAGGCAGTGATGTGGTGGAGGCAGACTCCCTACACAGTTTCAAATGTAGATATGATAGAGCCCAATAGGCTCAGGAATCTGTACATCAGTTGACCGACAGTTGAGAGGCTGGACCGAAGAGCCAGAGCTCAATCCCCGCAAGCACAACTAGTTGAGTACAACTAAGTGAGTACACACAGACACACACACACACACACACACACACACACACACACACACACACACACACACACACACACACACACACACACACATCACCTGGCAAAGAAATTCATTTTTCACATATACACAGCAGCAAAACAAGAAAATCATTTTAGGGATCCCATCACTTTCAAGATGCGAATATTTGCATCGTCTGTGACTTGTAAACATGTAAATTGTATCAGCTCCACCTGACAGCAATTGTGTGCCTCCGCTTCTTCTCCTGCAGCCTCACCAACACTCACTTTTACCCACGGTTTCGTCGTGTACTCATACCTCACCATCTCACTCATCACTCAACCGTTTAATCTCTCCTAAACCATGAAGTGTTATGAGTGAGAATGTATGTACAGATATGCCCCGTCACTCTCCCTCCCTCTCTCAAACGCAGGCAAACAGACAGGCAGCTAAAGACAGGGAGACAGGAAGGAAGAGTGAGAAATGCGGAGATTAATCCCGACGAGCGGGAAATTCGGCGCGACATTGCTGATACATTCTCCAGGAGGTGAGCTTTTAGAAGTCTCTGAGCTGGAGCCTAAAGTGCCAGTAAATTATTTGCAACCTGACCCGCCTGCTACCGAACAAAAAACAAAAATCTCCTTTTTTTCTTGTGTAGCTGTGATGTTTTTGGTTACACGAGGACCCCTGAGAGGTTTAGCAACGATGTTTTTGGCGAGAGAGAGAGAGAGAGAGAGAGAGAGAGAGAGAGAGAGAGAGAGAGAGAGAGAGAGAGAGAGAGAGAGAGAGAGAGAGAGAGAGAGAGAGAGAGAGAGAGAGAGTGTCAAGACATAGGAGGGAGGGAAGTTCAAATATAAACATTATATATATATATATATATATATATATATATATATATATATTATATATATATATATATATATATATATATATATATATATATATATATATATATATATATATATATATAAACACAGACACCACAATAATCTGGAATTATCACTTAACGTTGAAACGTGAAGTCAAGCTTTGATACTTGCTAGTACAACACGACACTAGCCATCTAATATAATATTATGTGATCATAGTCCCATGTTCCCTGTCTCGAAATATTGCCTTCGCGTCCCGTCGAGAGAGTGCTGTCTTATAGTCTCGTCAACACTCCCTCCCCTCACTCTTCTTCCCTTTCCTTCCATTCATCTACATCATTCCTCCTTTCCCCTCCCACCTTCTACATCCCTGATAATCTTATCCAGTGTTTGTTTCTCGTCCGAAACTCTACCATGAGATACCCTCCTTAAATTCTCAGCCTCATACCCTTCCCCATGCCCGCACCCCTGGCCTGGTGGCTCTAGACCCACCTACCCAATACTCACCACGTTCCACCCATGACTCATCCACCCCTTTGACACCCTCCCCCCTCCCACCCCCCTCATACCAAGACTCATCCATTATTTTCCACAGGAATTAAGTCCCCCTCCCCCCGGTAAGATCTCCCGCCGCGGCCTAATTACACCTCTTAATTAAAATATGACGCCCACCTTCTCGTTAAAATGGGTATTTATTACTTATATTTTAGCGAGTGGTCTCGTTACGACGTAACTAATTGCACCATTAGGGTGCACCTGCTCTGATGGCCCACTACCTGAGTAAGCACGGGAGATGGGCGCTGGCAAGGCTCTATTATTATTATTATTATTATTATTGTATTGTCTTTACTTAAATTAATAGGAATAATAATAGCAATTAGTAGTAGTGTAGTTAAATTTTATTTAATTGTTGTTAGTCGTTTTTATTAATAATTTTATTAATTATTTTCAATAAAATTATTTTGTTATTTCAATCCAGTTTGCGTTATTGTCCAAATATTTATTTGATGCACCCGGAAATTTTGACTAGTGACTCCAGTGTACAAATTAATATGGTTTAGGTAAACTGGAAGCGCTGTCATATTGACCTCCAACTCCCTTCCCCCTCCCCCAGCTTCCCTCCTTCCCTCTTCCCTTCATCCTTCTTACCCCTCTCTTCTCCCTCTGACCTCCACTTCTCCCACTGACCTCCACTTCTCTCTCTGACCTCCACTTCTCTCTCTGACCTCCACTTCTCCCACTGACCTCCACTTCTCTCTCTGACCTCCACTTCTCTCTCTGACCTCCACGTCTCCCACTGACCTCCACTTCTCTCTCTGACCTCCACTTCTCTCTCTGACCTCCACTTCTCCCACTGACCTCCACTTCTCCCTCTGACCTCTACTCCTCCCTCTGACCTCCAGCCTGTTTATATATTTCCATATAATATAAATATATCAATCCAATCCTGTTTAGTACTTTTTGTAATTGTCTGGACCACCGTACATATAGTGACGTAATGGACAATTAAGAGCAGAATTTGATACAAGTCACTTAATAGAGTCCGGACAAAAGGGCTAAAACCAGATTTAATTATTTCTAGGCCTAATATAGCAGATATATTAATTCTATATTAGGCCTCAGATAGCGTGAATTAGGCCTAGAATGGTTAGCTTAAGTTTTATTTGCAACATAAATACAAAACTTGCTTGTCCAAATTAAATAGTTTTGTATATAGTATAGGTTCTGTATAATCTGTAAATAAATTAATAAATGCATTCTTTGTATAACAGTATAAGCTGATCAGTTATATGCCCAGCCTATGCCCGCCTCGTACCACAGAGTTGTCCCCTTGCAAAATTAGGCGAGTTTTGCCCCAAAGAGTAGGGCCCCCAACTTTGAATAGTCCTTCTCTTATACCCATTTATGTCGATATGTATATCGTCCAATTTATTTTAGTATGGTTATTGTTATGATCCCAGGTAGCTGAGTAACAAGTCTACCTTGAGAGTTATTCTATCAGGCCTGACCTAACTAAGAGGTCAAGCAAATATAGACCTGAATTTATATATATGTTAAACACTGGGTTAAATTTGACAGAGGGTTTGCAAGTGTGGAAAATGAATCAGGATGTAGATAAATGACTGGTCATGAGATGTGGAGAGTTTTCTGGAGGAGTGAGGCTCGCTTCAGAAGAGCTTGATCTCACTTGAGCTGAAGAGATCGCGAGGGGAAGGCGTGCTCCGTTTGAGCCCCTGGTGAAGAAGATCCCCTGACTTCTACCTTCAAGAAGAAGGAAGTGGACAGACGTCTCGCTTGTAAAATAAGGTTGTGGACGTCTGAGCTCAAGTCGTAAACTGCAGAAAGATTGTGGAGCAGTATTTGAAGCAGTTTTGTGGGCAGCCTAGGGCTCCCGGGCGTCGGCCGCTCAACGAGTAAGCGCCCACGAAGGAAACAATTTCTGTGGTTTCTTCCTCCTTCCTGAGGGAGGAGTTGATGGGAGTACTCTGAGGCCAGAGAAGAAGTTAATGACTGGAACTTCAAGCCTGTAGTAGATGTTGTATTCTGTGGAAGAGCAAGCCCCATAGTGAGGAAGTGGACCTCAAACTGTGTGAAGAGGAGCAGTGAAGTGAAGTCTCACATGCTTCTTCTGTGGAATTATTGGTGGAGTACCAGTGGAGTCTAAGGGAAACTTCATGGTGCAGCAGCCTGGAAGAGCTGTAGAGGATCCTGGTAGATGAAACTGGAAGAACCTGAAGATGTGAGGGTAGTGAACTCCCAGATGTGGGAAGGAAGTTCTTATTGACTACTTGTAGGGAGTTGGTAGAGTGTTTGGTTGTCATTAGCGTGCAAGACGCAGTGAAAGGTGGGGGATTGATTATCATTTCTATGCCAAGGAATATTTATACTGAAGTTTATTGAATTAAAACTGTAGGCTGGATTACCTGCAGAGATATATGTTCTAGGGCTGATAATGCCATATTTGTTTTATAAGGTTTAGGTTGTTACGCTATCAACCTCTAGGTGAGGTTGATAGCGCCATAATTGTCTTATAAGATTTGACCCACTTGGTGAGGTTGGTAGCATAAGTGGCAAGCTAAGAGTTGGGCTACCATTTAGTATAAGCAGCTGATAGAGTCCTGATGGTATTGGATTGCATCCAGACTATAATAGCATAGAGTGTTGGAGTCATATTATTCTTGTATGTGTCATGTACATGTTTTCTGTCTAGTAAATGTATATAATTTACCTGTTGACCAGACCACACACTAGAAATTGAAGGGACGACGACGTTGGACCCAACATACTTCAGCCACGTTATTGTGACTCATCGCCTGCATAATTTACCTGTGTTTGCCCTTGTTCTAGTGAGGCTTCCCAGAAAGCAGAAAAGAGAGAGAGAGAGAAAGAACCACAGCTGTGAACAGGGTAGTGCAGAATAATAATTCAGAAAAGGAGATAGAGGAGATCATATCAACCAAAGAGAGAGTGGGGAGTCACGGCGGCTCAAGTGGGTGTGTGCACATGACAACGAGGTTTGTGTTGGAGCCGCATCCCCTAAATATGTGACGCTGAACTCCTCTCCAAAAGCAAGAAGCGTGCAGGGTGATCTCCCGATCAAAGTGTAAGCACTGTACAGAGGTTTTAGGTTTGGTGGGGTTGTCCGGAAGAGACAATCTATGGACTCACAACAACCGAATAATATTATTACGACCACAACGTAACAGTTACGTACAGACGATGAGTTACAATAACGTGGTTGAAGATATAAATACCGAACCACACACCAGAAGAGGAGACGACGACGTTTCGGGACACAAGACTTGATAATGGTCCGGGACGGACCGAAACATCGTCGTTTCTTCATCTTCTGGTGTGTGGTCAGGTCATTATGCGTTATGTGGAGTGTGTTATTATTATTATTATTATTAACAGATTGTGTCAAATACACACACCTACAGTCCGACAAGTAATGGCTTTAATGCACCATTATTATTATTATTATTATTATTATTATTATTATTATTATTATTATTATACTTTTGGATGTTATAATTGCATTAAAATCTTATTATATTAATTACTATCATTATTATATTTTATAATTATTATTGTTATTATTTATTAAACTTCTCATCTGGATATGTATTTAAATATGAAACATAATTGCTATATAACAAATAATTACATAGTATGTATAATAATAATTATATTAATACCACTAATATTATTATTATTTCTATTTATGCAACATTTACTTTAACTAATAGTAGTAATATAAATAATAATGGTAACATTGTTGCAGGTTGTAAGTCAGGTGGCTGGCTCCTCCGACCCTCCATACTCAGCTAGAGTCAACACTGGGGTCATATTTATTGTGTGTTTAAGTACTTTACTTACATTTTGGTATGAAGCAGTAGAGCAGTCAAACACCAGGTGCTCGTACACACACACACACACACACACACACACACACACACACACACACACACACACACACACACGCATACGCACACACACACACACAGTAAATGGAATGCACTAGGAAGTGATGTGGTGGAGGCTGACTCCATACACAGTTTCAAATGTAGATATGACAGAGCCCAATAGGCTCAGGAATCTGTACATCAGTTGATTGACTGTTGAGAGGCGGGACCAAAGAGTCAGAGCTCAACCCCCGCAAACACAACTAGGTGAGTACAACTAGGTGAGTATACACACACACACACACACACACACACACACACACACACACACACACACACACACACACACACACACACACACACACACGCACACACACACACACACGCACACACACACACACACACACACACACACACACACACACACATACACTGCCTCAATCTAAGATAAAAGTTATAAATGTATGCAGCGAAGCTGGTTCCTGAGCTAAAGGGACTAAGCTCTGAAGAAAGACTGGGAAGAACTTGACCTCACTACACTGGAGGAGACAAGAAATAGGACATACATGATAATGACATACATAATTCCAAGAGGAATTGACCAAGTAGATGGAGAATGTTCACAGTAACAGTAGCACGAGAGGGCTCAACGGAAACTACAGACATAAGGGGGGTCTCAGAGAGTTCAGACGGAACTTCTTCATTTTAAGAGCCTTAAACAAAATTAACAGACAACGTGAAGAAGTTGAGGGCCAGTTAGATACAAAGTTTACAATGTATATATATGATAAGAAAAGCGAATAATAACAACCTTATTGCACTGAATTACTAGTACTTATTGTACTAGTACTTATTACAATAAGTACTTCGGTACTTATTGCACCGAAGGCGAGGGTTAAGAACACTCTTTCAACCCTCCAATCACATCTAGGTAACTGCACATCAAGGACTAAGGCAATTTGTCAAGACGTGGGGGAGTTTGGAGGGTAAAATATCTCCAAGCCGGATATATTTCCCGCCGGATTCAACCCACAACTCTTGGAAAGTTGAAGACTGGTAGAAAGGAAAATATTTACAGGCGAGTTTGATGTAGGTTTTCTGGCGAAGGTTACCCGATGTTATTGAGGCAGAACCGCCAGCGAGAAAAATGTCGCATGATCAGCTTATTCCGGACGGTAATACATATTTTTCCTCCCGCGTGTCGGAGTGGCAATACCCATTTTTTTCCCCTGGTAAATTTGGGATTCATGTTTCAGAACGTGTTGTGGGTGTTGGGAAAAAAACGGACAATAAAGATGCGTTGTGAAGCAT
The DNA here is from genome assembly GCF_040958095.1 of Procambarus clarkii. Lineage (NCBI taxonomy): Eukaryota > Metazoa > Arthropoda > Malacostraca > Decapoda > Cambaridae > Procambarus > Procambarus clarkii. The sequence goes on along the minus strand of NC_091159.1, from coordinate 15,644,045 downwards.
GATGATGATTCTCGCATAATTGTGTGAGTGGTAAATAAGTCGGTGGTTTGTCAGAGCTCGCAGAAACACGGATTCTGTGTATAGTTTGTTCAAACTTTATTGGTCTCAAAATGTGTGAAATTATGTAAGACAATATCTGTAAATGTGTTGTCTAAAATGTTGGTACGGCTGAGTATGACAATTATTAAATATGAGTTGGAAATTCGTGTATAACATTGTCTTTATTATAAAATGGATAATCCATGTAGTGTTTCTGTACTGCCTCTATACTGCCTTCGTACTGCCTCTATACTGCCTTTGTACTGCCTCTATACTGCCTTTGTACTGCCTCTATACTGCCTTTGTTCTGCCTCTATACTGCCTTCGTACTGCCTCTATACTGCCTTCGTACTGCCTCTATACTGCCTTTGTACTGCCTCTATACTGCCTTTGTACTGCCTCTATACTGCCTTTGTTCTGCCTCTATACTGCCTTCGTACTGCCTCTATACTGCCTTCGTACTGCCTTCGTACTGCCTCTATACTGCCTTTGTTCTGCCTCTATACTGCCATTGTTCTGCCTCTATACTGCCTTTGTACCGAGTCTATACTGCATATGTACAACCTCTGTACTGTATTTATACTGTATATGCACTGAGTTTGTACTATGCATGTACTTGTTTAATGAACTTCATATGTGTTTTGCAATACTTTCTTTTGAAGTTTCCATGTACTGTCCCTGAACTGTCCAGGGAAAGTATCCAGTATATGTTTCAGTCGATGCTCGTATATTGGGATGAGGCCAACGGGTTGAAACTGCTGAATATAAAACACTAAGCGACTCCTTGCCAACAAACTGTGACTGTACGTGACCAAAATCCTCAACCATGCAACCCAGTTAGTGACCTTATTAACCAGCTTGGTGGCATCAACAACCACTCCCACATATCTCACAACAACTGTTCTCTCCTCTCCATGTGATAACCATAAACAAAATACTTGCGCCCTCGTAACTTACATATGTAAGCGTCTCGTAATTAGCTATATAACTGGAATTCACACGAATCAAACTACATAAACCTGAATCAATGTTTACCTTAGAGGATCTGTAAACAATATTTCAAACATTGTTCTTCCTACGTGCAGCGAGGAACAAAGTTCAAATATTCTTTGTTCTTCAAATGTGAAGAACAAAGTTAAAAATATATATATGAACTGAATCTTAATTATTTTTAACACCAATAGCTGTTAAGAAATATTCTCCTGCATAATATACCTCTGTAGACCTTTTTCAGATTAGGAAGAAATTAGATATTCATGACTAATTTGCATACTTATAGCACCTTATCTCTAAACGCCTTAAGGATTAAGAAGATGGTTGTATATATTACTATTTGTTACTAAAAAAAAAAACAGTTACTATTATTGTATTCATTACAAGCCTTTTATTTCTTGGAAATAAAGTAAGTCTTTAATAAAACAAAATAAAGTTTAGACTAAAACAAACATTGCTTTCAATAAGAAAATGAACATAATTATATTTGTAGTAAATACATTATACAATTGTCATTAACAAAGTATCTCTTCTTTTTCAAAATATTTAAGTGTAACTAAACATTAAACTCAACAACTGAAAACAGCAAAAAACAAAAAATGAAACTATGAACGTTGCTGAAAATATTTCATATAAAATAAATTTCCAGATAAATGCATTTAATCTCGGCTCTGGTAAGATTCTGGGTTACCATGGGAACGGGTTCGAACGGTTGTGTTCTTGTATCTGTGTGAGGAACGTCTCTCTCTCTCTCTCTGTCTCTCTCTGTCTCTCTCTCTCTCTCTCTCTCTCTGTCTCTCTCTCTCTCTCTGTCTCTGTCTCTGTCTCTGTCTCTCTCTCTGTCTCTGTCTCTCTCTCTGTCTCTGTCTCTGTCTCTGTCTCTCTCTCTGTCTCTGTCTCTCTCTCTGTCTCTCTCTCTGTCTCTCTCTCTGTCTCTCTCTCTGTCTGTGTCTCTCTCTCTCTCTCTCTCTCTCTCTCTCTCTCTCTCTCTCTCTCTCTCTCTCTCTCTCTCTCTCTCTCTCTCTCTCTCTCTCTCTCTCTCTCTCTCTCTCTCTCTCTCTCTCTCTCTCTCTCTGTCTCTCTCTGTCTCTCTCTCTCTCTCTCTCTCTCTCTCTCTCTCTCTCTCTCTCTCTCTGTCTCTCTCTCTCTCTCTCTCTCTCTCTCTCTCTCTCTCTCTCTCTCTCTCTCTCTCTCTCTCTCTCTCTCTCTCTCTCTCTCTCCCCCATCCCCCCTCCCTCCCCACTTACTGCGTAGGCTGTATCACTCATCTTAACAGTTCAACACCATGCCTTGACTGAATCCCTTATTAGACACTATTCAGCTAGTTAATGAGCTTGTGTGTGTGTGTGTGTGTTGGAGATTATGAGAGTGTGGGTGAGGAGAGGAATTGCAAGTGTATGTATATGAATTAATGAGGTCGTGTGGTACAACTGTATATATATTTGTGGGTCTGAATACTTTGTGCCTGTGTATGTTTTGTGTGATTTAAGGGGGGGATGCATTTAACTGTTGTTTGTATGAATATGTATATAGTGAACAAGTATCTGCATGTTCATATGTATTTGTCAATGAGATAAGATGTGCATGTATATGAATATACAAATTAAAGATAAATACATTTGAAGGTTCTTCGAGCATATCACATGCTTCGTCCCTCACACAGTCCACTACAAAGGGTATCAAATACATAGCTGATAGATTTTTTTTTTACAACGAACGTTTTACAGGCGATAAATCTGCTTAGGACTGGGTCCTCCGATACTGCTCCTTCACACATAAATCCCCGCTGCTCCAATCCATGAGTTTGAAGCTTCAATAAGCCGGTAATGCAGCCCGTCCTCTTCAACGACAAGCCAAATGCTCGTTAATCCCGTCACCAATTTTTACCATGGGAACTGTTTATGAAGGAAAAATAGTTTACACAAGATTTGCTGAAAATGACGACGTCCGAACATTTCTCGAATAGAGCTTCGTTGACGACCTCTGTTCGAACTGCAACTCTATAAGTGCTCCACTCAAGCTCTATAAATTCAAATAATCGCTAACAGAACCTTAACGCTTAACCTATACATAACAATACCTATATATATATATATATATATATATATATATATATATATATATATATATATATATATATATATATATATATATAAAATCACTAAGATTTCTCATTGACCCGGCCAGGATTCGAACCCATGCCGTCCAGGATCTCCCCTAAACGTACAGTTTCGTGACCGCCGCACCAATGATCGTCTTCAGTATCGGTGGTCACGGAACTGTGTATGTTTAGGGATGATCCTGGACGGCATGGGTTCGATTCCTGGCCGGGTCAATTAAAGTTCTTAGTGATATATTGCTTGCGTGTTCTTCCAGCTTTCTCACAGATAATATAATATATATACTATATTATAATATAAATATATATAATATTTTATATATGTATGTATATATATATATATATATATATATATATATATATATATATATATATATATATATATATATATATATATATATATATCTTTCAGCGCCTCAGTGTCGCGATCCAGAGGGGGAATGCTCGCTGCATCCGTGGTTCCTGCCCGGCGTCGGAGTAGTTCGAGGAAATCTACAGCCTCTAGGAAGCGAACTTTTTCTTGTGTCCTCTTAATGTTCATTTTTTGTATAAAATCAGATATGTAACTGTATAACCTTGCATAATAAAGTGTACACCATAATAAAAAAAAAAGGGGGTGGTAGGAGAAGCGAACACTCTTTCGTATTCAGAGTTAAATGGCAAGTTTTTTCCTGAATGCTCAGTGTTCCCTTCTCTGAGGCTGTGGGTCCCTATAATTGCACCAGTGGTGGTAACCCATATATATATATATATATATATATATATATATATATGTCGTACCTAGTAGCCAGAACGCACTTCTCAGCCTACTATGCAAGGCCTGATTTGCCTAATAAGCCAAGTTATCCTGAATTAATATATTTTCTCTAATTTTTTCTGATGAAATGATAAAGCTACCCATTTCATTATGTAAGAGGTCAATTTTTTGTTATTGGCGTTAAAATTAACGTAGATATATGACCGAACCTAACCAACCCTACCTAACCTAACCTAACCTATCTTTAAAGGTTAGGTTAGGTTAGGTAGCAGAAAAAGTTAGGTTAGGTTAGGTTAGCTGGTAGTCGAAAAAACATTAATTCATGAAAACTTGGCCTATTAGGCAAATCGGGCCTTGCATAGTAGGCTGAGAAGTGCGTTCTGGCTACTAGGTACTACATATATATATTTATATATATATATATATATATATATATATATATATATATATATATATATATATATATATATATATATATATATATATATATAATATTTGTGTATATGTTACAACATTTAAGTATAATTCAGCACAAAAGTCATTCTGCCCATCCTGTAGCACTCCGAACACAACCAGAAATCGCGAAGCACACAAAAAAGTTACGAGCACTCACTTCAAGTATCATCAATGGTAGCAAGAAATAAAAACTTTTAACACCAAACTTGCAGCGAAGTCTTAGAAGAGTCGTGTTGTCGTTGTGGAGGGAGCGACTTATTTGTGTGGGTCCTTCAGTCGTTCCTCTGAGGCCACTTTATCATCAAAGGAAGTTTTTCCATTGGGCTCGACGGTGTTTGTGGAATGGGTGAGAGGGGAAGATGGGATGGGATGGGGGGAAAGAGTCGATGCTCTACACATCTTCCATCTCATCACGTGGTATTATCCAGCATCCATGCCACACACTTCCCTCTTTCTAAACCAATGGAGGATATATGTTATCTTTGCTACCCTCAGTCAGCCGTACGTGATCCATTGCCCTTCTCTCCTTTCCATTTTGCTCCCACGTGACGCTCTCCCATCCTCCCGTCACCCAGGTCCTCCCACGTGACGCCCTCCCGTCCTCCCGTCACCCACGCCGCGTCACACATCGACGTAGTCAATATCATCAAAAGTTTACCCCGAGTATAATGCAAATATTTTCTCAATGTGTTGACATTTTTGCGTTAAAAATATCCTGCACATAAGCTGTGTGTGTACCATTTATAAATTTAATATGCATTTGTCCCCAGCAATGGCAGACGGTGATGTATCATACCACCAGCTGGCAGACGGTGATGTATCATACCACCAGCTGGCAGACGGTGATGTATCATACCACCAGCTGGCAGACGGTGATGTATCATACCACCAGCTGGCAGACGGTGATGCTTGACACCACCAGCTGGCAGACAGTGATGCTTGACACCACCAGCTGGCAGACAGTGATGCTTGACACCACCCGCTGGCAGACGGTGATGCTTGACACCACCAGCTGGCAGACGGTGATGCTTGACACCACCAGCTGGCAGACGGTGATGCTTGACACCACCAGCTGGCAGACAGTGATGCATGACACCACCAGCTGGCAGACAGTGATGCTTGACACCACCAGCTGGCAGACAGTGATGCATGACACCACCAGCTGGCAGACAGTGATGCTTGACACCACCAGCTGGCAGACGGTGATGCATGACACCACCAGCTGGCAGACAGTGATGCTTGACACCACCAGCTGGCAGACGGTGATGCATGACACCACCAGCTGGCAGACGGTGATGCTTGACACCCCCAGCTGGCAGACAGTGATGCTTGACACCACCAGCTGGCAGACGGTGATGCATGACACCACCAGCTGGCAGACGGTGATGCATGACACCACCAGCTGGCAGACAGTGATGCTTGACACCAGCAGCTGGCAGACGGTAATGCTTGACACCACCAGCTGGCAGTCGGTGATGCTTGACACCACCAGCTGGCAGACGGTGATGCATGACACCACCAGCTGGCAGACGGTGATGCTTGACACCACCAGCTGGCAGACGGTGATGCATGACACCACCAGCTGGCAGACGGTGATGCATGACACCACCAGCTGGCAGACAGTGATGCTTGACACCACCAGCTGGCAGACGGTGATGCATGACACCACCAGCTGGCAGACAGTGATGATTGACACCACCAGCTGGCAGACAGTGATGCTTGACACTACCAGCTGGCAGACAGTGATGATTGACACCACCAGCTGGCAGACAGTGATGCTTGACACCACCAGCTGGCAGACAGTGATGCTTGACACCACCAGCTGGCAGACGGTGATGCTTGACACCACCAGCTGGCAGACAGTGATGCTTGACACCACCAGCTGGCAGACGGTGATGCTTGACACCACCAGCTGGCAGACGGTGATGCTTGACACTACCAGCTGGCAGACAGTGATGATTGACACCACCAGCTGGCAGACAGTGATGCTTGACACCACCAGCTGGCAGACAGTGATGCTTGACACCACCAGCTGGCAGACAGTGATGCTTGACACCACCAGCTGGCAGACGGTGATGCTTGACACCATAAACTCGTCCAAATCGCTGCTGTGAATCGCAGTGATGAAATATATAATAAAAAACTTAACTGAAAGTGAAGAGTAGAAAAATCAAAGCTATAAAAATATTTTCCTTTAAAAGAGAAACACATTCTTTCAGACCCTCATTGAAGGTTTATAAAATCTAGTCGTTAATTGGCAACAATGGCCTCCGGGGCTTGCACCATTACAGAGTTCACGGGGCATTTTGCTTTTCAAAATAATTTCATCATGTTTTATATCCTTGAGCAGTTTCGCCCCTTTTTTTGTTCCTGGAAGAATGAGTATGATATATATATGAACGCGGAGGCATGTGGCAGAGATGGACTCCAACTCCTCCCTCTGAAGGGATATGATCACAAGATACGTGATACTGGAAGGGGGATACAGGGGGATATCGAGACAAAACAATGAGTGAACCTGCACGTGGGGAGAGAACTCAACACAGCAATAAGCCAGAAAACTGTAATGTCAACACTCCCGTGTGATCTAATCTAATTTAGATTAGATTAGATCACACGGTCCTCCCACGACCCAAATTTTTAAACCCCATGGAGTTAAACCAGAGGTAGGTAGGGAGTCATCACACATGTAGGTTAATGGTTAAGAGCCGGAGCTGAAGAGATCACTCCCACTAAACATATAAAAGTTAGTATATGGGATTATATAAAAACACCGGAGCATCAAAATAAACTGCATGAATCTGGCTATGACAAAATCTGTACGCCCAGACATATCACCTTAGCTTCTGAAGGAGGCTGTGGAAGCACGGTGCACTCCCGTGCCTATAGTATTTAACTCCTCTCTGAAAAAGGAAGAGCTTTTATAGTTTAAAGAAAGGCTTACGTGATGCCAAGATACAAGAAAGGAAGAAGACAAGAAATGCTGAGCTGAAGGCCTGTATCACTAACAATGGAATGAAGCTCCTGCAGGTTGTGTAAGCAATAGATAATAGAAGAGCTCCTTGTGCAGGCTGCAATAGAACAAGGTGGGAGTGAGGGAGAGAGCTCTACCTGCAGGCAGGAGGGAGGGAGAGAGCTCTACCTGCAGGCAGGAGTGAGGGAGAGAACTCTACCTGCAGGCAGGAGGGAGAGGTCGGCGAGAGACCACCAAACAGGATTTGCAACCCTTGCAACAGTATACAGTAAGGTTCTCTGGTTTATATTTCCCAGTGTACCCACTTTCTCTCTTCTCCCCTGTACAAAATATTACTGCAAGAAATGTGAAAAATGTATAAGTGCCACCAGGGAAATGTTCTGAAGGAATCCTCAACTTCCTCAGAGTGGCAGCGTTGGTTGAAGTCCCACTGAAGCTGTGGCGACACGGCTCTTGAATAGTTAACTTGCTTGCCAAAAATGAACCCACTGTTGTTGGAGCAACACTGTTTTCCCACAACACTATATATAGTATATATATATATATATATATATATATATATATATATATATATATATATATATATATATATATATATATATATATATATATATATATATATATAAAGAAATCTTTCTTCATGAGAGAATATCCATGACTACCCACGCTAACTACTTAGAGCGCTTCTGGCAAGAAAAATTATCCAAATTACAACTTTTTAACTCAAGACCCTTAATCAGAGTGGCGAGGAGTCCTCCTTCTGAGACTAAAACCACACATCTTGTTAAGAAAATGTCAGAATTTGACGGAAAGAAGTCGAGGGTGTTTTTGGCTCAATAATTTACTTAAAATTGAACTGACGCCATTCTACTTGTTTATACAGGAAACCTATTATAAAACTTACCTGTAGCGAGCATAATAATTATCAAGTGATCTTAATATCCTACTGGAGTAATTACCTCATTAGCAGGACAAATTATCCAGGGGACAACTTTCTCACCCACGGAGTCACGACCTTATGGAACAACTCCTTAGTTCTGGTCGAGAAGAAAAACAATAATATTCTTTGAGCTGGAATTTAATACTCTTAATCGGACAAATACCTTGATAATAGGTAAAAATATTACCTAGTTAAGTAATATTTTAATTACAAAAAAATAATTATTTCAATAAACTAGGACACAGCCAATCACAAGCAAAGTCACAGAGGCGAGAAAAAAACAGAAGAAAATTGAATTCTGAATACTGAAGCAGACACGATCACAAGAAAGTAATTATTTAAAGGCGGCACCAACCTGGGACGACTATGTAGCACCAGACACGAACACAGAGCCAGACACGAACACAAAGCCAGACACGAACACAAAGCCAGACACGAACACAAAGCCAGACACGAACACAAAGCCAGACACGAACACAAAGCCAGACACGAACACAAAGCCAGACACGGACACAAAGCCAGACACGAACACAAAGCCAGACACGAACACGAAGCCAGACACGAACACAGAGCCAGACACGAACACAAAGCCAGACACGAACACAGAGCCAGACACGAACACAAAGCCAGACACGAACACAAAGCCAGACACGAACACAAAGCCAGACACGAACACAAAGCCAGACACGAACACAGAGCCAGACACGAACACAGAGCCAGACACGAACACAAAGCCAGACACGAACACAAAGCCAGACACGAACACAAAGCCAGACACGAACACAATGCCAGACACGAACACAATGCCAGACACGAACACAAAGCCAGACACGAACACAAAGCCAGACACGAACACTGGTAGACGTTAGATGTCCAGATGAAATTCATCACACACACCTCTGAATATAATTCGGCACAGTTAATCAATTTCTTTATTGTAAACACAAATGCAGCATTTGGTAACGCTTAGGGAGCAAATATCGTAATATGATAGCATTTATAAACCATTCCGAAAACTGTTATTAATCTTGAACACAACTTTTGTATGTTGTTCTTTTGATGTTTTAGTTATATAGTCGTAATGGCTTGGCGCGTTCCCCTTTCAATATTTCTTTCTTTTGATGCTTTATTTTCGGTTTCTCATCAATCTATTCATAATATTTTAATACTAATTTTGAAAATGCCGCTTTTGGTTACATGGAAAGTTAACATTTACGAATGTGTTTGCAGTCGGCCGTAGCTTGGACGAGCGTAGCCTGAGGATGAGTTGCTCGCTGGCCGCTAATCTGCGTCTGAATAGTTTTCAAGCATCCCATCTGATGCTTGAAGCTTTGAACAACAGTCCATTATGGCAGTTATGTACCCTGATAAACAGTCTCTCCCTCCGGCGAACGCCTCTCCCTCCGGCGAACGCCTCTCCCTCCGGCGAACGCCTCTCCCTCCGGCGAATGCCTCTCCCTCCGGCGAACGCCTCTCCCTCCGGCTTACGCCTCTCCCTCTGGCGAACGCCTCTCCCTCCGGCGAACGCCTCTTCCTCCGGCGAACGCCTCTTCCTCCGGCGAACGCCTCTTCCTCCGTACGCCTGATTTGCATCTTCTGATTTGTGTCTGTCGGGATAACGTTCCTCTTAATAAAATATTTCAGGACACTGCCAACAGTGCCTTAATGCCAACAGAGACTGCCCAGATAGGTACAAGCGGAGTGTTGTCAATGCTTACGTCGACCGAGCTCTCACAGCTCTGGTTGGAAGCAGGTCGATGAAGAACTCTGAAGGGTAAGGCAGGTCCTAGTCAACAATGGTTTCTCTAACGGTTATGTTGAAGACGTCATTAAAATAAAGGTGAAACGCCATGCAACCTCTGACGAATCAACTAACACAACACTTGTACCTCCTATAAGACTGTTTTACAGGAACTTCTTTTCGACGGCTCATAAAATGGAGGAAAGTGTCCTGAAAGATATTATTAATATGAACGTTATCCCCACACACACAAATCAAAAGATACAATTAACAATTTAATACAAAAACATGAAAACCGTCAACCTACTCATGAAGAACTCTCCAAACACCAAACAGAACGCCTTGAAGGAAACCAACGTCTTCTATGCCTTCACTTGCCCACTTGGGGAATGTTAGCCCCAAAGATCTCAGTATATAGGCAAGACAACAGTGTCTATTTCTAGGCGATTAACAATGCACAAACAACAGGGCTCCATCAAGGAGCATATAATCTCCTCACACAACCAGAGCATCACCATATAAATCTTAACAAGCAACACAGAAATTATCGATAGATACAACGACAACAGGAGACTCGACATCAGCGAGGCCCTACACATCAAAAAGTCAAAACCAGCAAATCAACAGCCAATTAACACACACTTACATTCTACCCACTTCAAGACCCCGAACCGACACATAAGAAGATAAAACACGCAATGTACCCATTGATTCGTGTCCTGTATCACTCCATAAACGAATATAAGCATCAACAGAGTATGTAAAACTGTCTTTGAAAATGTAAGAAGTGTCTTGCGAAACGCTTCTAGGCGTCAGACCATAAATAAAGTGTGAAAATGAACTTTGGAGTTCATTTTTCAACGACCCTCAACAGTGAAGAAAAACATAAGAAACATTAATCTTACCCTTTCGGTCATAAATATATGTGTTTATGAAGTTTCAGTCATATATGTGTTATGAAGTTTGGTATGTATATATATATATATATATATATATATATATATATATATATATATATATATATATATAATAGGAAAACCAGGGATATACTGAACATCTTGTTTCAGATTCTTTACTTTAAAATGCATAACGTTTCGAATACTTCTCGTATTCATCATCAGATCTAAAAGAAAAAACAGAAATCACAATCAAATAACTAGTAAACAAAGAACTCATACTGAATATAATTGCCTATCAAAGAAAAGAAAATGCTTAAAAAACAAAACACTAAGCGCACTTAAAGTGATCAATACAAATGAAACTTATTAACTGTCACATATGTAAAAGCTAATTTAAAAATCCATTAGATTACAAGATGAAATTTATAACTACTAAAACAAACCATTCTATTAAACTTACGTGAAGTGATCAGAAGTGAAACTTGATACCTAACACATAGATACTAAACACTATAACAAATATTCATATAATGACTACAAATCTACAAAAAATGTATATAAAATACAAACAGAATAAACGACAACTATAAAGTACTAACCAAAATCTTATAAAAACTCAAATATTAAATAAAATTAAATACCAAAAAATGTATTATATATCCTAAATAAAAGATTATAATAATGTACAATGTCAAGACTTGAAATAAGTAAGAAAGGGCAAAGGCATGATAAACTAAACAAAATTATAATAAAATTAAACTACCAGAATGAACTATAAATCAATTTACAGGGCCTACTGTGCACTATACAGTGTACAATTGAACAGCTGAAAGGTTGCTATTTAACAGAGGCCGCAGCTCCTTTATATATAAGTATTCCATGTCCATATATATAAAGGAGCTGCGGCCTCTGTTAAATAGCAACCTTTCAGCTGTTCAATTGTACACTGTATAGTGCACAGTAGGCCCTGTAAATTGATTTATAGTTCATTCTGGTAGTTTAATTTTATTATAATTTTGTTTAGTTTATCATGCCTTTGCCCTTTCTTACTTATTTCAAGTCTTGACATTGTACATTATTATAATCTTTTATTTAGGATATATAATACATTTTTTGGTATTTAATTTATTTAATATTTGAGTTTTTATAAGATTTTGGTTAGTACTTTATAGTTGTCGTTTATTCTGTTTGTATTTTATATACATTTTTTGTAGATTTGTAGTCATTATATGAATATTTGTTATAGTGTTTAGTATCTATGTGTTAGGTATCAAGTTTCACTTCTGATCACTTCACGTAAGTTTAATAGAATGGTTTGTTTTAGTAGTTACAAATTTCAGTCTTGTAAGTCTAATGGATTTTTAAATTAGCTTTTATATATGTGACAGTTAATAAGTTTTCATTTGTATTGATCACTTTAAGTGCGCTTAAGTGTTTTGTTTTTTAAGCATTTTCCTTTCTTTGATAGGCAATTATATTCAGTATGAGTTCTTTGTTTACCTAGTTATTTGATTGTGATTTCTGTTTTTTCTTTTAGATCTGATGATGAATACGAGAAGTATTCGAAACGTTATGCATTTTAAAGTAAAGAATCTGAAACAAGATGTTCAGTATATCCCTGGTTTTCCTATTCATCTTAAAATTAAGATTCCCGAAGGGAACATCGATCATAAATATATATATATATATATATATATATATATATATATATATATATATATATATATATATATATATATATATGTCGTACCTAATAGCCAGAACGCACTTGTCAGCCTACTATGCAAGGCCCGATTTGCCTAATAAGCCAAGTTTTCCTGAATTAATATATTTTCTCTAATTTTTTTCTTATGAAATGATAAAGCTACCCATTTCATTATGTATGAGGTCAATTTTTTTTATTGGAGTTAAAATTAACGTAGATATATGACCGAACCTAACCAACCCTACCTAACCTATCTTTATAGGTTAGGTTAGGTTAGGTTAGGTTAGGTAGTCGAAAAACAATTAATTCATGAAAACTTGGCTTATTAGGCAAATTGGGCCTTGCATAGTAGGCTGGTAAGTGAGTTCTGGCTACTAGGTACGACATATATATATATATATATATATATATATATATATATATATATATATATATATATATATATATATATATATATATATAGGGGGGTACCACCACTGGTGTAATTATAGGGACCCACAGCCTCAGAGAAGGGAACACAGAGCACTCAGGGATATATATATATATATATATATATATATATATATACATATATATATATATATATATATATATATATATATATATATATATATATATATATATATATTATAATGTCACGGTAAAATCTCTAGGAAGAGATTCGGCCTGTTCCATCATCACCTATTCTACCCATACCACACCTATATATTAAAGTACTGCAGCAACAACAACAACAACAACTACTTCCAGACGTCTAGACAGTACTACCAGTCTCCCCTCTTCACCACGGCCCGTCACCCCACCCCCCTCTTCACCACGGCCCGTCACCCCACCCCCCTCTTCACCACGGCCCGTCACCCCACCTCCCTCTTCACCACGGCCCGTCACCCCACCCCCCTCTTCACCACGGCCCGTCACCCCACCTCCCTCTTCACCACGGCCCGTCACCCCACCTCGCACCTGGGTCGCTGGGAGCACACCCATCTGAAACAAGCAGTTTAAGAGCCGGTTAATAGTTAAAGAAGTAACCAGCGCCATCTGCACGGCCGCCATCGTGTATATATAGGGCTACTTAGCCCACTACAGTTCAGATTACTCCTGAGTGCTCTGATGAGTAGACCTGTTGACATACCCCGGTGTGGTAACAGAGCTATTCAGTTTGACTCACAGTATTCCTGCATCATATTTTATTTAACGTAAATTTGATTGTTCATCTTGTTTGTTTTGCACACTTTGTATTAGAGCCAAGCCTGGATATTTTGTTTTGTAATTTGTTTAATTTCATTTTTCTATCAAAGTAAAGTATTTTTAAATGTTTTTCCCTCTGCTTTATCCTACAGTTTACCTCACTGTGAAGACAACTTGCAGTTTAACCTTTTTTCCTTTTTTACTATTTTTTTTTTTATGTGACTGGCATTCCATCTGCCTAAAGAGACTGCAATACCATCTATTTTTCTCGTCGAAGACCTCATCCAGCTCCTCGGAGGTTGGGTGCGTACCCAGGATACAGCATGCATTTCCCCTCTGAACTGCGACACTGAGGCGCTGGAACAGGAAACTGGCCGCTCGTGAGTCTTTAGTTTTCCCAATGAGGTCCTCACCCACCTCCTTTAGGAACTTAAGTGCACATTTACCCCAGGCGCCCAGAGCCTCAGAGCCTATCGGCACGAACCTGTAACAACGTTCTAGATCCCTGTACTTCTTAGTTTTCTGGGTCTTCCTGAAGGTGGCCGCCCCGCCTCCCTCAGCTGTGCTGTGAGGTAGATAGGTATCAGCCAATGTAGACACGCACGTGTAGTCCCATATGACCTGTTTACCTTCCCTCCATGGCTGCAGGGTGACTCCATCTGGGCGTTGGTGGCTGTTGTCAGGTCTGCACAACTGAGGTTCCCTTTCTGCTGGACACCCAGCTGTAGCCAAACTTCTCTTGATGATGTATATATATTAGTACTCAGAGTACTTCTCTGAGTACTCTTTATTTTCTTCTCCGAGGCTATGAGTCCCTACAATTGCATCAGAGGTAGTACCCCTGTATATATATATATATATATATATATATATATATATATATATATATATATATATATATATATATATATATAATATATATATATATGTCGTACCTAGTAGCCAGAATGCCCTTTTCGGCCTACTATGCAAGGCCCGATTTGCCTAATAAGCCAAGTTTTCCTGAAATAATATATTTTCTCTAATTTTTTTCTTATGTAATGATAAAGCTACCCCATTTCATTATGTATGAGGTCAATTTTTTTTTATTGGAGTTAAAATTAACGTAGATATATGACCGAACCTAACCAACCCTACCTAACCTAACCTAACCTAACCTATCTTTATAGGTTAGGTTAGGTTAGGTAGCCGAAAAAGTTAGGTTAGGTTAGGTAGGTTAGGTAGTCGAAAAACAATTAATTCATGAAAACTTGGCTTATTAGGCAAATTGGGCCTTGAATAGTAGGCTGAGAAGTGCGTTCTGGCTACTAGGTACGACACATATATATATATATATATATATATATATATATATATATATATATATATATATATATATATATATATATATATATATATATATATATATATATATATATAAACAGTGCTCGTCTCATGAAGTTCACACACTGCATGCTGGCTATTTTCCCACGCGCTCCTGGAGAAAAATCCCATATTTAACATGTTAAATTATACCACTTGCATATATTATCCGCCTAATGTGGTCGTTCTGAAAATCATTTTGCTCCAAGTTTTGAATAATAATTATCAATGGGATAGTTTGTGGTGGAGTGAGTTTTGAGGGCAAGGCAGGAGAGACAGAGAGAGCACAGCCTGCCCTCATACGTGTGACCAAACGCCACCTGGTGCTTTGATCAATGAATGTTAACCTCATGTTTTAGTGAATATATGTATATACATTGTCAATCACACTACCGAGGATAATAAACATTTCATTCACTTGGGGACTAGAAGACTCGAACCACCGACCCCCACGAGTGGAAGACAGAAGCTCTATTCACTACACTATGAACTGCCTTAATAATGAAAGATTCCAGAAAGCAACTTACCGCTGCCCAGCTGGAATTTTACACTTTCCTTAGCTGCTACTAAAGCAGGTTTTCTTTCTTGATGTTTTAATCTTTCCTATAAACTAATATATGACAGAATTTTCTCTCGATATTTCTTATGGTTTTCTTCACTGGGGCAAGGAAACTGAAAAATTAACTCTCCAAATTTTATTTTTTACTTTTGACCTGACGCTAAAAGATGCGTTTCGTTGAGCCTGTCAACATTTTCAAAGGCAAGGGTGAAGTGAATACAAGTTAGCTGGAGTAAAATAATGACCAAAGAGGATGAAGTAAAGTATTGAGTCCATGGTGGGTGGGTCAGTGTGAACTGGATATTCCACCTTGGGTACATCCTCAAGACTGAGTGATTGAGATTCCTGGCTGTTGATACCTGCTTGATGGGGTTCTGGGAGCTCGATCGAGATTACACTAACAAACCACAATGGCATGATATATCAATGAGAAAACGGTATGGAGTAACGGAGGGATGTAATCTGACACTGTAACCAGGGTTACGGTGACATCCAGATGCTTGCCTTAACCCACTCGGCCACGTGAGATCCATTCTAAACAATTCTGACTGTTCCCTCAATCCGCCGCAAAAAAGCTCCTTACAGTGTGTGGCTCAGTTGTTGTGCCTATAATCTTCTGAAACTAAATGTGTCTCTTAATCCTGATAAAACTGTTCACTATATTCCCCCCTTGGAAAGATGTGCAGGTCTCTTTACATTATACCCACATCAGTGTAAAACAAATGTATAACACTGAAACTATAAGGTGTATAACATTAAAAGCTATTGACAATCATCTTCAAAATCTCAAACCGACTGAATCCTATGCCTTTACTGATGGCTCTGTGCAGTTAGGCACTGGTAGAACAGGTTGTGCATGTGCAGTATATAAATGGAATGAAATGATCATGTCTAGTACACAGAAATTGAACAACTGGGCAAGCACGACACAGACTGAGTTATTGGGTATTTACCTAGTCACCGAGTACCTTAAACTCAATGGTGGTGGAATGATATTCTGTGACTCTAAAAGTGCTCTGCAGTCCTTAAATAACCCATCACAATGTATGTCTGAAGTAGCTTATAATATTAAATGGAATATAATTTTTGCCAATGATAATAACTATTGTATAAAATTTGTGTGGATCCCATCCCATGTTGGAGTTGGAAAACATGATTTTGTAGATCGATTGGCCAATGAGGCTTGCAGGAAAGAAAACACTGATTATGACTTTTACTATCTAATGCAATTATTAGAAACATACAAATTAAAGAAATTAATTCAGATTTAGAAGAACTAAGAAATGGCCAGAGACCTGAAAGCTGCAGTATTAAAGGCTATGACAAGTTTTATAATAATAGGTATTTGTATGGTCAGCACAGTAACCGGACCAGGCAATGTGATGTAGTCATTGCGCGAATTCGCCTTGGCTATAGGCACATCTGGCAGGTTAGTGAGGCTGAGCCACTACCAGAATATTCAGATTGTAAACTCTGTGATAAATCTTTAATGCATTCACTAGAACACTATATTGTTGAATGTGAAACCGTAAAAGACTTTAGACCTCCTGGCCTCTTGTACCACCAACTGTGTAACTATTTCATTGACTCAGGTGTTCTGGACGACATCCTAACAATTTATCCAAAATTTGCTTGTCCATTTTAAAGAATGAAGAACAATTTTATTTATATTACTTCTAAACTGCATCACTTATGAACCCATCCCTGCCCTTGTGTGGCAGTGCACAGTAGAAAGTTGTTTTCGCATATCCATACATTAAAACATTGATTGTAACCATGATATATATATGTGCTTCCGCCTACAGTTTAAACCTATTGTCTTGTGTATGACCCTCTGTCCTGCGTGACAGTGAATATCAGCATTATCCTCACTTTAATAAGACTTAATTGAAATCCTCAGATTACGCAAAATCGTAATTAATTTTGTGAATAAAGATGATTAATAATAATAATAATCGGCCACGAAGGGCCATTGTCCTATCTTGGCCGAGTAGTTAAGGCAAGCATCTGGGAGGCTCAAGAACGCTGGTTCAAATCCTCGCGTTGTTCCTAATGATTTTACTCATTAATTGTGTGATTGACATTCGTAAATCACTCAAAAATTAACACTTGATAATGTAATAGCGATAAAAAAAAATTAATAATGAAATGAGCGCTTTTGTGTCTATTTCAACACTTCTTTCGAAGATGTTTTGTAATAGGCACGAAAGAGCTAGGTATTATTTTCTGATAATACTGACCAGGCTATAGAACAGTAATATTGACCAGGCTATAGAACAGTAATACTGACCAGGCTATAGAACAATAATACTGACCAGGCTATAGAACAGTAATACTGACCAGGCTATAGAACAGTAATACTGACCAGGCAATAGAACAGTAATACTGACCAGGCTATAGAACAGTAATACTGACCAGGCTATAGGACAGTAATACTGACCAGGCTATAGAACAGTAATACTGACCAGGCTATAGAACAGTAATACTGACCAGGCTATAGAACAGTAATATTGACCAGGTTGTTGGACGATAATATTGACCTGTACAGAGGACAGTAATATTGGCCAGGTTGGAGAACGATAATTAAATGTCCATCTCGTGTCTCCTTGAATATTGATGAGGTATTGACTACATTCCTCTTATTGCTAACTTTATTTCTATAATGTTGTATATTGTCTTGACTGTGAAAAACCCTTATTGAAAATATTAAAAACTTTTATTGAAAATATCAAAAACCTTTTTTGAAAATATCAAAAACTTTTATTTAAAATATTAAAAACCTTTATTGAAAATATCAAAAACTTTATTGAAAATATACAAAAAATATTTGAAAATATAAAAAACCTTAATTGAAAATATCAAAAACCTTTATTGAAAATATCAAAAACTTTTATTGAAAATATCAAAAACCTTTATTGAAAATATCAAAAACTTTTATTGAAAATATCAAAAACCTTTATTGAAAATATTAAAAACTTTATTGAAAATATACAAAAAATTATTGAAAATATAAAAAACCTTAATTGAAAATATCAAAAACCTTAATTGAAAATATCAAAAACCTTTATTGAAAATATCAAAAACCTTTATTGAAAATATCAAATATTTGTATTGACTATCAGCAATCTATGGTTTAAATAAACAGGATCAGATGGTTTATATAATGCTGTTCCACCAATATTTTCAAGCGAAGTGTATGTACCAAACACGATCCAACAAGCGTCCAATTTGAAGTGGTTCAACTTCACCAGGTGTCCAACCACTTATGGGCTGTCCGGTAGAGCGACGGTCTCGCTTCATGCAGGTCGGCGTTCAATTCCCCGTCCGTCCAAGTGGTTGGATACCATTTCTTTCCCCCCGTCCCATCCCAAATCCTTATTCTGACTCCTTCCCAATGCTATATAGTCGTAGTGGTTTGGCCCTCTCCACTGATAGTTCCCTTCAAATTTAAAAGAAGCATACAAGCGTAGGTGACCGAACTAACATATTAGGAAGAATGCTCATTAGACCGAGGAAGCGTCAGTATTATTGTGCTTCATAGTTAACAGAAGCACCAGAATTTTGACGTTACAGCGAAAGATGTATTTCCAGGGGTATACACACACACAGTTTACTTTAATACAGAACTTTGAAGAGGTTTACAATATACTTGAAGGGTGAAGTTGCGTGAAGTTTGTGGTCTTGAAGACCTTCGAGCCGCTAAGTCTTGAGTGTACTTTGATGTCTCCCGTCTAAACTGTTCACTATTTTAATACCAGCAATTTCGCCGATATTTCACAGATCATTTTCCTGTTCTATGAAGGAGCTCCGTGGCACCGAGAGATCAAATGTGTGGGAAAAGTGGGTGAGAAAATTGAGAAAGAAAAAGAGAAAGGACAACAAACGAAGACGAAGGAGAAGCAAGAGACGAAGGAGGATCAGCAAGAGACCGGCTGAGTGGCTGGCTTCTCAAAATCCGGTGTCACAAGACTGTCAAATTAGTTGCTCCTGGACGGAACTTTTGACAAGCTGCGACACAAAAACTATCAACCATGAAATATTCCTCACTGGAAACTTCCCAACACGGCCCCGTGAGTGAGCGAATTATTTTACAATGAAGAGCAAAAATTGAAACTTCATAAGCAAGGAAGTCCAAAGTTTTATTAGCTTTTAAGAAAGAATGAAAAAAAAGGACTCAAATAAAGGTCATGCAGTTTAGCATACAAGAATACTGACTACGGTTTATCTAGACGTGTTTTCTTTGTGTGTGTTTCTGCATGTTAATGGATGGGTGTACTCGTGTATGTTTTGCTGTGATTGTGTTTGCGTATACTTATTCGAGTCTTTCATTAACCCATATATAATATACAAACAATTATGCCCACCTGTACATTTTGTAATTTAGTAAAGATGTTTCGTCAGACACACACACACACACACACATACACACACACACACACACACACACACACACACACACACACACACACACACACACACACACACACACACACACACACACACACACACACACACACACAGGATGGATTTTGTCAGTGAAGCGTCCCTTCCCATGGATGTAGTATTGCCATGGGAGGGTTAATCCTTCCACCAGCTGCCCTCTATATAGTGCTCTGGCTTTTTGAAAAAAGAATATTCGAGCCAGCAAGAGACGAAGCGTCGAGGCGGACCTTTAGAAAAGGTGGTACGGGTATATTTCTAGTCGTCGAAACTTCAGCTGACTGCTGCTTTCTACTCTGTCTGCTGACTGCTGTTTTAATCGTTTTGATAATGCTATTCCAACCCACTGGCAACCCGTTGACTGCACCTTGCAACCCACTGGCAACCCGTTGACTGTAGTTTGCAACGCATTGGCAACCCGGTAATGACTGAATTATCTGTATTCACTTAGATGTCCTTTTAGCGTGGTACACACCGGTCCGTCTTCATCAGGAGAGTATGAGAGTAAACCATACTCGTCAAAACCACCAAGATTATATGCCATTATACAACTATAATTTTTTCTATCATAAATAAGACATTCAATGGGTAAACTCTCCCAGGGTAGGAATGGTTCTCTCCTAGCATAGGATTATTGTGCTTCCTTGGCCTGGGATTGTAGCTCTCTCCTAATTCTTGATTGTTGCACTCTTTAACACAAAATTGTATTGCTCTCAGCATAGATTGTAGAGGTTTCCTGGGCGAAACACCCAGGAGAAATACAGCATTTCCGCTCCTCAAGCACAAACATCAAGAGAAACCAACACAAAGCGGCGAGGCGGGCAAGCTTGACCCCGCAGACCAAGAGGGATTCTCCGCGATATTGAGCGTCTGTGTGCCAAAGAGATTTGGTAATTGTTTTTGCCTGGTGAGGCCCTGTAATGCAGGGCCCGCTGCCTGAGAGCCACGGGGGGATCCCATGTAATCCCCCGGGCTGCTGACCTCCAAACTCTTCACTATAAGCAGGTCCTCGCTGACACTGATGATCACAGGTCAGCTCTGACTCTGTCTTCACAGGACAGCAGGTGACAGCGTGAGGATAAATGTTGTAGGTGAACTGCTCATGCGAAATGTTAGCAGTTACTGAAGGCAGTCCTTTAGCAATGTTAAAATAATTGAACCGTTGTTGTTACTATAGGAACAAGACATCAATTGGCTTCGTTCTCGACTCACCCAGGGATCCCAGGGTCGATTCCCGGATGGGAGAGATATAGTTGGGCACGTTTCTGTTCACTAATGTCACTGTTCACCTAAATAGGTACTCAGAAGTTGGTCATTTCCTTCTTGTTGTGGGGTTGTATCTGGGGGGAAATTAATAGTTCGATCGTGGGGACCTCTGTGAGGCATATATATATATATATATATATATATAACTGAAAACTCACACCCCAGAAGTGACTCGAACCCATACTCCCACAACTGGTATGTACAGGGACGCCTTAATCCGCTTGACCATCACGACCGGACATAAGGAAGTGATAGCCGAGGCTATATGAACCACTTCCCCGCCGGCACTCGGATGGTAATCTTGGGCATAGCATTTTATCAAATCACCTCATTCTTTGGGGCACACGTGAGGAACACAAATGCAAACAAGCCTGAATGGTCCCCAGGACTATATACAACT
This sequence comes from Procambarus clarkii, assembly GCF_040958095.1. Taxonomy (NCBI): domain Eukaryota; kingdom Metazoa; phylum Arthropoda; class Malacostraca; order Decapoda; family Cambaridae; genus Procambarus; species Procambarus clarkii. The sequence continues at coordinate 15,622,207 of NC_091159.1, read as the reverse complement.
GAAAACTCACACCCCAGAAGTGACTCGAACCCATACTCCCACAACTGGTATGTACAGGGACGCCTTAATCCGCTTGACCATCACGACCGGACATAAGGAAGTGATAGCCGAGGCTATATGAACCACTTCCCCGCCGGCACTCGGATGGTAATCTTCAGTTGTATATAGTCCTGGGGACCATTCAGGCTTGTTTGCATTTGTGTTCCTCACGTGTGCCCCAAAGAATGAGGTGATTTGATAAAATGCTATGCCCAAGATTACCATCCGAGTGCCGGCGGGGAAGTGGTTCAT
>NC_091159.1:15574461-15621416 GCF_040958095.1 Procambarus clarkii | reverse complement strand
AGAGAGAGAGAGAGAGAGAGAGAGAGAGAGTCAAGACATAGGAGGGAGGGAAGTTCAAATATAAACATATATATATATATATATATATATATATATATATATATATATATATATATATATATATATATATATATATATATATATATATATATATATATATTATTAAAGAGACTTCTTCTCTCTTCCCACAACCAAACCATCGCCAGAGAAATCCTAGTAAACAACACAGAAATCATCGATAGATACAGCGATAGCAGGCGGCTTGACGTTTGCGAGGCACTACACATCAAGAAGTCAACACCAGCAATCAACAGCCAATTAATGCACAACTGCATTTTACCCACCTCAAGACTCCGCTCCAATATAGAAGCATCAAGAAATATGGACCAATAGGCTTTCTACAATCACTTCTATTCAATACCCATTGTTTCGTGTTCTGTCTTGTGTTGATGAAATTAATACCTTATTAAATACCACCTCACCCCATCCACCTCACTCAAATGTAGATATAAACAAATCGGAGATGTGTAAGTTCTATTCAGTTGTGTATGTTTAAACTAAAGTCTTTGAAAATGTAATAAGTTTTTCGAAACGCGCTCAAGTGTCGCGTCAAACTAGAAATAAAAATGAATTTTGGAGAATTGATTTTTGAATTACCACCAACAGTGAAAAGAAATGTACGAAAGATTGAGAAAATTCGTGTTAGAATTATTAATCTTACTTTTTCGGTCATATTTAATAATATATGTCTACAGGAAAGACTGCTGCCAAAATATACTAATATATATATATATATATATATATATATATATATATATATATATATATATTGTTGATCTCCCGGACCAGAAGGCACTAGTAAAGCTTGACTTCAAAAATGCCTTCAATCAAGTCAGACGAGACGCTGTCCTCAGGGCTGTACACAACCATTCCCGTCCCCTTTACCCATTCATCCGATCGTGCTACAGTGGGGACTCTAAGCTTCTTTTTGGGGAGCATGAAATAAACTCCTGTGAAGGTGTCCAACAAGGTGACCCCTTAGCCCCCCTCCTTTTCTGCCTAGCTATCAAAGAGGTCACTGATAGTCTGACAAGCGAGCTAAACATCTGGTACCTGGATGATGGCACTCTAGCTGGAACTCCGGAAACCATTTTGGGGGATATAAGGAAAATCCAGGAGCAGGGAGCAGCCTTAGGCCTCATTCTCAATGCATCCAAATGTGAAATAATCTCCCGCAACCCAGACATCACTGGGCAAATACAAAATGCTCTTCCAGACATTCTCGTTGTCGAGCCACCGGACTGCACTCTCCTGGGTGCCCCCATTGGCCCACGAGCAATCGAGGAGGTCCTGGCTGCAAAAATCACTGACCTAAAGAGAATGCAGGACAGGATTGACAAGATTGATGCCCATGATGCTCTCTTTCTCCTTACAAGATGCCTGTCTCTCCCTAAGTTGACCTACTTTCTGAGATGTTCTCCATCCTACAGCAGCCCTAAGTTAAATGTGTATGACACCCTTCTGAGGTCCATGCTGGTGAAAGTCCTGAACCTGCCATTGGACGACTCTCAGTGGGAGCAAGCAACCCTTCCTGTAAGACTCGGCGGCCTTGGTGTCCGCACAGCCTCCCAAATTGCTCTACCAGCCTTCCTTTCCTCCTCTCATGCATCGCACGACCTCGTCAGAGATATTTTACCTGCAACCCTGAGAGATTCAGCAGGAATACACGATCCTGCTTTCACTGAATGTTCAAATCAGTGGAATGTTCTTGCAGCCCCAGAAACCATTATAGAGCCAACAAAACAACACAAACAGTCCGGCTGGGACCACCCTCTAGTGGAAAAAGTAGCTGATGCCATGCTAAGCGTAGCAACATCAGACAAGGAGAAAGCCCGCCTCAGAGCAGTTCGTGCCCCCCATGCAGGAGACTTCCTCCTGGCAGTACCCATGTCTGCAATGGGCACGCGCCTAGATCCAGAATCCCTTCGTGTAGCAGTGGCCCTCCGCCTTGGTGCCCCAATTCACACTGAATACAAGTGTATTTGCAACAGGGTGGAAGCAGACCAATACGGACTGCATGGGTTGCATTGCGGAAGCACAAAGGGCTGGCATGCAAGACACAACGAGGTCAATGACATCATCAAGGGAAGCCTCGTCTCAGCTGGGTGCCCAGCGGAGAGAGAACCTCGCATCCTAGGGGTCCAAAACCCGGATTTCCCAGCACTTCGCCCTGATGGCATCACCATATACTCATGGAAGGAGGGTAGACAGTTGGTGTGGGACTACACATGTGTATCCACCCTGGCTGACACCTATGTACACTTCGGAGCTGATCAAGCAGGTGGGGCGGCCAACCACAGGGAAACAGCAAAATCACTCAAGTACAGGCGACTGGAAGGTCAATACCTCTTTGTTCCCATAGCGTCTGAGACGCATGGCCCCTGGGGCAAGAGTGCCTTGGGATTTCTCAAGGAATTGGGGTCCAAGCTCATTGACGTCACCAGAGACCCAAGGGCTTCCAGTTTTTTATTTCAGCGTCTCAGTGTGGCGATCCAGAGGGGAAATGCTTGCTGCGTCCTCGGTTCCTGTCCAGAAGCGGAGGAGCTTCAAGAGATCCATAACCTTTAGGCATTTGTCTTGTATGTTTTGTAACCTTTAAATATATATATATATATATATATATATATATATATATATATATATATATATATATATATATATATATATATATATATATATATATATATATATATATATAAACACAGACACCACAATAATCTGGAATTATCACTTAACGTTGAAACGTGAAGTCAAGCTTTGATACTTGCTAGTACAACACGACACTGGCCATCTAATATAATATTATGTGATCATAGTCCCATGTTCCCTGTCTCGAAATATTGCCTTCGCGTCCCGTCGAGAGAGTGTTGTCTTATAGTCTCGTCAACACTCCCTCCCCTCACTCTTCTTCCCTTTCCTTCCATTCATCTACATCATTCCTCCTTTCCCCTCCCACCTTCTCCATCCCTGATAATCTTATCCAGTGTTTGTTTCTCGTCCGAAACTCTACCATGAGATACCCTCCTTAAATTCTCAGCCCTATACCCTTCCCCATGCCCGCACCTCTAGGGCCTGGTGGCTCTAGACCCACCTACCCAATACTCACCACGTTCCACCCATGACTCATCCACCCCTTTGACACCCCCCCCCCCTCCCACCCCCCTCATACCAAGACTCATCCATTATTTTCCACAGGAATTAAGTCCCCCCCCCCCCCGGTAAGATCTCCCGCGGCAGCCTAATTACACCTCTTAATTAAAATATGACGCCCACCTTCTCGTTAAAATGGGTATTTATTACTTATATTTTAGCGAGTGGTCTCGTTACGACGTAACTAATTGCACCATTAGGGTGCACCTGCTCTGATGGCCCACTACCTGAGTAAGCACGGGAGATGGGCGCTGGCAAGGCTCTATTATTATTATTATTATTATTATTATTATTGTATTGTCTTTACTTAAATTAATAGGAATAATAATAGCAATTAGTAGTAGTGTAGTTAAATTTTATTTAATTGTTGTTAGTCGTTTTTATTAATAAATTTATTAATTATTTTCAATAAAATTATTTTGTTATTTCAATCCAGTTTGCGTTATTGTCCAAATATTTATTTGATGCACCCGGAAATTTTGACTAGTGACTCCAGTGTACAAATTAATATGGTTTAGGTAAACTGGAAGCGCTGTCATATTGACCTCCAACTCCCTTCCCCCTCCCCCAGCTTCCCTCCTTCCCTCTTCCCTTCATCCTTCTTACCCCTCTCTTCTCCCTCTGACCTCCACTTCTCCCACTGACCTCCACTTCTCCCTCTGACCTCCACTTCTCTCTCTGACCTCCACTTCTCCCACTGACCTCCACTTCTCCCACTGACCTCCACTTCTCCCTTTGACCTCTACTCCTCCCTCTGACCTCCAGCCTGTTTATATATTTCCATATAATATAAATATATCAATCCAATCCTGTTTAGTACTTTTTGTAATTGTCTGGACCACCGTACATATAGTGACGTAATGGACAATTAAGAGCAGAATTTGATACAAGTCACTTAATAGAGTCCGGACAAAAGAGCTAAAACCAGATTTAATTATTTCTAGGCCTAATATAGCAGATATATTAATTCTATATTAGGCCTCAGATAGCGTGAATTAGGCCTAGAATGGTTAGTTTAAGTTTTATTTGCAACATAAATACAAAACTTGCTTGTCCAAATTAAATAGTTTTGTATATAGTATAGGTTCTGTATAATCTGTAAATAAATTAATAAATGCATTCTTTGTATAACAGTATAAGCTGATCAGAGTTATATGCCCAGCCTATGCCCGCCTCGTACCACAGAGTTGTCCCCTTGCAAAATTAGGCGAGTTTTGCCCGAAACGCTTTGCGTAATAGTGGCTTTAGGCATTGTATGTACTAGCTCTACCTATAAGTCTACCAATCCTTGTAAAAATTTATTGTATGTATGTACCTTACCTAAATAAAATTGTATTGTATTGTATTGTAAGAGTAGGGCCCCCAACTTTGAATAGTCCTTCTCTTATACCCATTTATGTCGATATGTATATCGTCCAATTTATTTTAGTATGGTTATTGTTATGATCCCAGGTAGCTGAGTAACAAGTCTACCTTGAGAGTTATTCTATCAGGCCTGACCTAACTAAGAGGTCAAGCAAATATAGACCTGAATTTATATATATGTTAAACACTGGGTTAAATTTGACAGAGGGTTTGCAAGTGTGGAAAATGAATCAGGATGTAGATAAATGACAGGTCATGAGATGTGGAGAGTTTTCTGGAGGAGTGAGGCTCGCTTCAGAAGAGCTTGATCTCACTTGAGCTGAAGAGATCGCGAGGGGAAGGCGTGCTCCGTTTGAGCCCCTGGTGAAGAAGATCCCCTGACTTCTACCTTCAAGAAGAAGGAAGTGGACAGACGTCTCGCTTGTAAAATAAGGTTGTGGACGTCTGAGCTCAAGTCGTAAACTGCAGAAAGATTGTGGAGCAGTATTTGAAGCAGTTTTGTGGGCAGCCTAGGGCTCCCGGGCGTCGGCCGCTCAACGAGTAAGCGCCCACGAAGGAAACAATTTCTGTGGTTTCTTCCTCCTTCCTGAGGAAGGAGTTGATGGAAGTACTCTGAGGCCAGAGAAGAAGTTAATGACTGGAACTTCAAGCCTGTAGTAGATGTTGTACTCTGTGGAAGAGCAAGCCCCATAGTGAGGAAGTGGACCTCAAACTGTGTGAAGAGGAGCAGTGAAGTGAAGTCTCACATGCTTCTTCTGTGGAATTATTGGTGGAGTACCAGTGGAGTCTAAGGGAAACTTCATGGTGCAGCAGCCTGGAAGAGCTGTAGAGGATCCTGGTAGATGAAACTGGAAGAACCTGAAGATGTGAGGGTAGTGAACTCCCAGATGTGGGAAGGAAGTTCTTATTGACTACTTGTAGGGAGTTGGTAGAGTGTTGGATTGTCATTAGCGTGCAAGACGCAGTGAAAGGTGGGGGATTGATTATCATTTCTATGCCAAGGAATATTTATACTGAAGTTTATTGAATTAAAACTGTAGGCTGGATTACCTGCAGAGATATATGTTCTAGGGCTGATAATGCCATATTTGTTTTATAAGGTTTAGGTTGTTACGCTATCAACCTCTAGGTGAGGTTGATAGCGCCATAATTGTCTTATAAGATTTGACCCACTTGGTGAGGTTGGTAGCATAAGTGGCAAGCTAAGAGTTGGGCTACCATTTAGTATAAGCAGCTGATAGAGTCCTGATGGTATTGGATTGCATCCAGACTATAATAGCATAGAGTGTTGGAGTCATATTATTCTTGTATGTGTCATGTACATGTTTTCTGTCTAGTAAATGTATATAATTTACCTGTTGACCAGACCACACACTAGAAATTGAAGGGACGACGACGTTGGACCCAACATACTTCAGCCACGTTATTGTGACTCATCGCCTGCATAATTTACCTGTGTTTGCCCTTGTTCTAGTGAGGCTTCCCAGAAAGCAGAAAAGAGAGAGAGAGAAAGAACCACAGCTGTGAACAGGGTAGTGCAGAATAATAATTCAGAAAAGGGGATTGAGGAGATCATATCAACCAGAGGGGAGTCACGGCGGCTCAAGTGGGTGTGTGCACATGACAACGAGGTTTGTGTTGGAGCCGCATCCCCTAAATATGTGACGCTGAACTCCTCTCCAAAAGCAAGAAGCGTGCAGGGTGATCTCCCGATCAAAGTGTAAGCACTGTACAGAGGTTTTAGGTTTGGTGGGGTTGTCCGGAAGAGACAATCTATGGACTCACAACAACCGAATAATATTATAACGACCACAACGTAACAGTTACGTACAGACGATGAGTTACAATAACGTGGTTGAAGATATAAATACCGAACCACACACCAGAAGAGGAGACGACGACGTTTCGGGACACAGGACTTAATAATGGTCCGGGACGGACCGAAACATCGTCGTTTCTTCATCTTCTGGTGTGTGGTCTGGTCATTATGCGTTATGTGGAGTGTGTTATTATTATTATTATTATTAACAGATTGTGTCAAATACACACACCTACAGTCCGACAAGTAATGGCTTTAATGCACCATTATTATTATTATTATTATTATTATTATTATTATTATTATTATTATTATACTTTTGGATGTTATAATTGCATTAAAATCTTATTATATTAATTACTATCATTATTATATTTTATAATTATTATTGTTATTATTTATTAAACTTCTCATCTGGATATGTATTTAAATATGAAACATAATTGCTATATAACAAATAATTACATAGTATGTATAATAATAATTATATTAATACCACTAATATTATTATTATTTCTATTTATGCAACATTTACTTTAACTAATAGTAGTAATATAAATAATAATGGTAACATTGTTGCAGGTTGTAAGTCAGGTGGCTGGCTCCTCCGACCCTCCATACTCAGCTAGAGTCAACACTGGGGTCATATTTATTGTGTGTTTAAGTACTTTACTTACATTTTGGTATGAAGCAGTAGAGCAGTCAAACACCAGGTGCTCGTACACACACACACACACACACACACACACACACACACACACACACACACACACACACACACACACACACACACACACACGCATACGCACACACACACACACAGTAAATGGAATGCACTAGGAAGTGATGTGGTGGAGGCTGACTCCATACACAGTTTCAAATGTAGATATGACAGAGCCCAATAGGCTCAGGAATCTGTACATCAGTTGATTGACTGTTGAGAGGCGGGACCAAAGAGTCAGAGCTCAACCCCCGCAAACACAACTAGGTGAGTACAACTAGGTGAGTATACACACACACACACACACACACACACACACACACACACACACACACACACACACACACACACACACACACACACACACACACACACACACACACACACACACACATACACTGCCTCAATCTAAGATAAAAGTTATAAATGTATGCAGCGAAGCTGGTTCCTGAGCTAAAGGGACTAAGCTCTGAAGAAAGACTGGGAAGAACTTGACCTCACTACACTGGAGGAGACAAGAAATAGGACATACATGATAATGACATACATAATTCCAAGAGGAATTGACCAAGTAGATGGAGAATGTTCACAGTAACAGTAGCACGAGAGGGCTCAACGGAAACTACAGACATAAGGGGGGTCTCAGAGAGTTCAGACGGAACTTCTTCATTTTAAGAGCCTTAAACAAAATTAACAGACAACGTGAAGAAGTTGAGGGCCAGTTAGATACAAAGTTTACAATGTATATATATGATAAGAAAAGCGAATAATAACAACCTTATTGCACTGAATTACTAGTACTTATTGTACTAGTACTTATCACAATAAGTACTTCGGTACTTATTGCACCGAAGGCGAGGGTTAAGAACACTCTTTCAACCCTCCAATCACATCTAGGTAACTGCACATCAAGGACTAAGGCAATTTGTCAGGACGTGGGGGAGTTTGGAGGGTAAAATATCTCCAAGCCGGATATATTTCCCGCCGGATTCAACCCACAACTCTTGGAAAGTTGAAGACTGGTAGAAAGGAAAATATTTACAGGCGAGTTTGATGTAGGTTTTCTGGCGAAGGTTACCCGATGTTATTGAGGCAGAACCGCCAGCGAGAAAAATGTCGCATGATCAGCTTATTCCGGACGGTAATACATATTTTTCCTCCCGCGTGTCGGAGTGGCAATACCCATTTTTTTCCCCTGGTAAATTTGGGATTCATGTTTCAGAACGTGTTGTGGGTGTTGGGAAAAAAACGGACAATAAAGATGCGTTGTGAAGCATGATGATGATTCTCGCATAATTGTGTGAGTGGTAAATAAGTCGGTGGTTTGTCAGAGTTCACAGAAACATGGATTCTGTGTATAGTTTGTTCAAACTTTATAGGTCTCAAAATGTGTGAAATTATGTAAGACAATATCTGTAAATGTGTTGTCTAAAATGTTGGTACGGCTGAGTATGACAATTATTAAATATGAGTTGGAAATTCGTGTATAACATTGTCTTTATTATAAAATGGATAATCCATGTAGTGTTTCTGTGCTGCCTCTATACTGCCTTCGTACTGCCTCTATACTGCCTTTGTACTGCCTCTATACTGCCTTTGTACTGCCTCTATACTGCCTTTGTTCTGCCTCTATACTGCCTTCGCACTGCCTCTATACTGCCTTCGTACTGCCTCTATACTGCCTTTGTACTGCCTCTATACTGCCTTTGTACTGCCTCTATACTGCCTTTGTTCTGCCTCTATACTGCCTTCGTACTGCCTCTATACTGCCTTCGTACTGCCTTCGTACTGCCTCTATACTGCCTTTGTTCTGCCCCTATACTGCCATTGTTCTGCCTCTATACTGCCTTTGTACCGAGTCTATACTGCATATGTACAACCTCTGTACTGTATTTATACTGTATATGCACTGAGTTTGTACTATGCATGTACTTGTTTAATGAACTTCATATGTGTTTTTGCAATACTTTCTTTTGAAGTTTCCATGTACTGTCCCTGAACTGTCCAGGGAAAGTATCCAGTATATATTTCAGTCGATGCTCGTATATTGGGATGAGGCCAACGGGTTGAAACTGCTGAATATAAAACACTAAGCGACTCCTTGCCAACAAACTGTGACTGTACGTGACCAAAATCCTCAACCATGCAACCCAGTTAGTGACCTTATTAACCAGCTTGGTGGCATCAACAACCACTCCCACATATCCCACAACACCTGTTCTCTCCTCTCCATGTGGTAACCATAAACAAAATACTTGCGCCCTCGTAACTTACATATGTAAGCGTCTTGTAATTAGCTATATAACTGGAATTCACACGAATCAAACTACATAAACCTGAATCAATGTTTACCTTAGAGGATCTGTAAACAATATTTCAAACATTGTTCTTCCTACGTGCAGCGAGGAACAAAGTTCAAATATTCTTTGTTCTTCAAATGTGAAGAACAAAGTTAAAAATATATATATGAACTGAATCTTAATTATTTTTAACACCAATAGCTGTTAAGAAATATTCTCCTGCATAATATACCTCTGTAGACCTTTTTCAGATTAGGAAGAAATTAGATATTCATGACTAATTTGCATACTTATAGCACCTTATCTCTAAACGCCTTAAGGATTAAGAAGATGGTTGTATATATTACTATTTGTTACTAAAAAAAAAACAGTTACTATTATTGTATTCATTACAAGCCTTTTATTTCTTGGAAATAAAGTAAGTCTTTAATAAAACAAAATAAAGTTTAGACTAAAACAAACATTGCTTTCAATAAGAAAATGAACATAATTATATTTGTAGTAAATACATTATACAATTGTCATTAACAAAGTATCTCTTCTTTTTCAAAATATTTAAGTGTAACTAAACATTAAACTCAACAACTGAAAACAGCAAAAAACAAAAAATGAAACTATGAACGTTGCTGAAAATATTTCATATAAAATAAATTTCCAGATAAATGCATTTAATCTCGGCTCTGGTAAGATTCTGGGTTACCATGGGAACGGGTTCGAACGGTTGTGTTCTTGTATCTGTGTGAGGAACGTCTCTCTCTCTCTCTCTGTCTCTCTCTGTCTCTCTCTCTCTCTCTCTCTCTCTGTCTCTCTCTCTCTCTCTCTCTGTCTCTGTCTCTGTCTCTGTCTCTCTCTCTGTCTCTGTCTCTGTCTCTCTCTCTGTCTCTGTCTCTGTCTCTGTCTCTCTCTCTGTCTCTGTCTCTCTCTCTGTCTCTCTCTCTGTCTCTCTCTCTGTCTCTCTCTCTGTCTGTGTCTCTCTCTCTCTCTCTCTCTCTCTCTCTCTCTCTCTCTCTCTCTCTCTCTCTCTCTCTCTCTCTCTCTCTCTCTCTCTCTGTCTCTCTCTCTCTCTCTCTCTCTCTCTCTCTCTGTCTCTCTCTGTCTCTCTCTCTCTCTCTCTCTCTCTCTCTCTCTCTCTCTCTCTCTCTCTCTCTCTCTCTGTCTCTCTGTCTCTCTCTCTCTCTCTCTCTCTCTCTCTCTCTCTCTCTCTCTCTCTCTCTCTCTCTCTCTCTCTCCCCCATCCCCCCTCCCTCCCCACTTACTGCGTAGGCTGTATCACTCATCTTAACAGTTCAACACCATGCCTTGACTGAATCCCTTATTAGACACTATTCAGCTAGTTAATGAGCTTGTGTGTGTGTGTGTGTGTTGGAGATTATGAGAGTGTGGGTGAGGAGAGGAATTGCAAGTGTATGTATATGAATTAATGAGGTCGTGTGGTACAACTGTATATATATTTGTGGGTCTGAATACTTTGTGCCTGTGTATGTTTTGTGTGATTTAAGGGGGGGATGCATTTAACTGTTGTTTGTATGAATATGTATATAGTGAACAAGTATCTGCATGTTCATATGTATTTGTCAATGAGATAAGATGTGCATGTATATGAATATACAAATTAAAGATAAATACATTTGAAGGTTCTTCGAGCATATCACATGCTTCGTCCCTCACACAGTCCACTACAAAGGGTATCAAATACATAGCTGATAGATTTTTTTTTTACAACGAACGTTTTACAGGCGATAAATCTGCTTAGGACTGGGTCCTCCGATACTGCTCCTTCACACATAAATCCCCGCTGCTCCAATCCATGAGTTTGAAGCTTCAATAAGCCGGTAATGCAGCCCGTCCTCTTCAACGACAAGCCAAATGCTCGTTAATCCCGTCACCAATTTTTACCATGGGAACTGTTTATGAAGGAAAAATGGTTTACACAAGATCTGCTGAAAATGACGACGTCCGAACATTGTTCGAATAGAGCTAGTTGACGACCTCTGTTCGAACTGCAACTCTATAAGTGCTCCACTCAAGCTCTATAAATTCAAATAATCGCTAACAGAACCTTAACGCTTAACCTATACATAACAATACCTATATATATATATATATATATATATATATATATATATATATATATATATATATATATATATATATATATATAAAATCACTAAGATTTCTCATTGACCCGGCCAGGATTCGAACCCATGCCGTCCAGGATCTCCCCTAAACGTACACAGTTTCGTGACCGCCGCACCAATGATCGTCTTCAGTATCGGTGGTCACGGAACTGTGTATGTTTAGGGATGATCCTGGACGGCATGGGTTCGATTCCTGGCCGGGTCAATTAAAGTTCTTAGTGATATATTGCTTGCGTGTTCTTCCAGCTTTCTCACAGATAATATAATATATATACTATATTATAATATAAATATATATAATATTATATATATATATATATATATATATATATATATATATATATATATATATCTTTCAGCGCCTCAGTGTCGCGATCCAGAGGGGGAATGCTCGCTGCATCCGTGGTTCCTGCCCGGCGTCGGAGTAGTTCGAGGAAATCTACAGCCTCTAGGAAGCGAACTTTTTCTTGTGTCCTCTTAATGTTAATTTTTTGTATAAAATCAGATATGTAACTGTATAACCTTGCATAATAAAGTGTACACCATAATAAAAAAAAGGGGGTGGTAGGAGAAGCGAACACTCTTTCGTATTCAGAGTTAAATGGCAAGTTTTTTCCTGAATGCTCTGTGTTCCCTTCTCTGAGGCTGTGGGTCCCAATAATTGCACCAGTGGTGGTAACCCCTATATATATATATATATATATATATATATATATATATATATATATATATATATATATATATATATATATATATATATATATATATATGTCGTACCTAGTAGCTAGAACGCACTTCTCAGCCTACTATGCAAGGCCTGATTTGCCTAATAAGCCAAGTTATCCTGAATTAATATATTTTCTCTAATTTTTTCTTATGAAATGATAAAGCTACCCATTTCATTATGTAAGAGGTCAATTTTTTGTTATTGGAGTTAAAATTAACGTTGATATATGACTGAACCTAACCAACCCTACCTAACCTAACCTAACCTATCTTTAAAGGTTAGGTTAGGTTAGGTAGCAGAAAAAGTTAGGTTAGGTTAGGTTAGGTAGTCGAAAAAACATTAATTCATGAAAACTTGGTCTATTAGGCAAATCGGGCCTTGCATAGTAGGCTGAGAAGTGCGTTCTGGCTACTAGGTACGACATATATATATATATATATATATATATATATATATATATATATATATATATATATATATATATATATATATATATAATATTTGTGTATATGTTACAACATTTAAGTATAATTCAGCACAAAAGTCATTCTGCCCATCCTGTAGCACTCCGAACACAACCAGAAATCGCGAAGCACACAAAAAAGTTACGAGCACTCACTTCAAGTATCATCAATGGTAGCAAGAAATAAAAACTTTTAACACCAAACTTGCAGCGAAGTCTTAGAAGAGTCGTGTTGTCGTTGTGGAGGGAGCGACTTATTTGTGTGGGTCCTTCAGTCGTTCCTCTGAGGCCACTTTATCATCAAAGGAAGTTTTTCCATTGGGCTCGACGGTGTTTGTGGAATGGGTGAGAGGGGAAGATGGGATGGGATGGGGGGAAAGAGTCGATGCTCTACACATCTTCCATCTCATCACGTGGTATTATCCAGCATCCATGCCACACACTTCCCTCTTTATAAACCAATGGAGGATATATGTTATCTTTGCTACCCTCAGTCAGCCGTACGTGATCCATTGCCCTTCTCTCCTTTCCATTTTGCTCCCACGTGACGCTCTCCCATCCTCCCGTCACCCAGGTCCTCCCACGTGACGCCCTCCCGTCCTCCCGTCACCCACGCCGCGTCACACATCGACGTAGTCAATATCATCAAAAGTTTACCCCGAGTATAATGCAAATATTTTCTCAATGTGTTGACATTTTTGCGTTAAAAATATCCTGCACATAAGCTGTGTGTGTACCATTTATAAATTTAATATGCATTTGTCCCCAGCAATGGCAGACAGTGATGTATCATACCACCAGCTGGCAGATGGTGATGTATCATACCACCAGCTGGCAGACGGTGATGTATCATACCACCAGCTGGCAGACGGTGATGTATCATACCACCAGCTGGCAGACGGTGATGCTTGACACCACCAGCTGGCAGACAGTGATGCTTGACACCACCAGCTGGCAGACAGTGATGCTTGACACCACCCGCTGGCAGACGGTGATGCTTGACACCACCAGCTGGCAGACGGTGATGCTTGACACCACCAGCTGGCAGACAGTGATGCTTGACACCACCAGCTGGCAGACAGTGATGCTTGACACCACCAGCTGGCAGACAGTGATGCTTGACACCACCAGCTGGCAGACAGTGATGCTTGACACCACCAGCTGGCAGACAGTGATGCTTGACACCACCAGCTGGCAGACGGTGATGTATCATACCACCAGCTGGCAGACGGTGATGCTTGACAACACCAGCTGGCAGACGGTTATGCTTGACACCACCAGCTGGCAGACAGTGATGCTTGACACCACCAGCTGGCAGACAGTGATGCTTGACACCACCAGCTGGCAGACAGTGATGCTTGACACCACCAGCTGGCAGACAATGATGCTTGACACCACCAGCTGGCAGACAGTGATGCTTGACACCACCAGCTGGCAGACAGTGATGCTTGACACCACCAGCTGGCAGACAGTGATGCTTGACACCACCAGCTGGCAGACGGTGATGCTTAACACCACCAGCTGGCAGACGGTGATGCTTGACAACACCAGCTGGCAGACGGTGATGCTTGACACCACCAGCTGGCAGACAGTGATGCTTGACACCACCAGCTGGCAGACAGTGATGCTTGACACCACCAGCTGGCAGACAGTGATGCTTGACACCACCAGCTGGCAGACAATGATGCTTGACACCACCAGCTGGCAGACAGTGATGCTTGACACCACCAGCTGGCAGACGGTGATGCTTGACACCACCAGCTGGCAGACGGTGATGCTTGACAACACCAGCTGGCAGACGGTGATGCTTGACACCACCAGCTGGCAGACAGTGATGCTTGACACCACCAGCTGGCAGACAGTGATGCTTGACACCACCAGCTGGCAGACAGTGATGCTTGACACCACCAGCTGGCAGACGGTGATGCTTGACACCACCAGCTGGCAGACGGTGATGCTTGACAACACCAGCTGGCAGACGGTGATGCTTGACACCACCAGCTGGCAGACAGTGATGCTTGACACCACCAGCTGGCAGACAGTGATGCTTGACAACACCAGCTGGCAGACGGTGATGCTTGACACCACCAGCTGGCAGACAGTGATGCTTGACACCACCAGCTGGCAGACAATGATGCTTGACACCACCAGCTGGCAGACAGTGATGCTTGACACCACCAGCTGGCAGACGGTGATGCTTGACACCACCAGCTGGCAGACGGTGATGCTTGACACCACCAGCTGGCAGACAGTGATGCTTGACACCACCAGCTGGCAGACAGTGATGCTTGACACCACCAGCTGGCAGACAGTGATGCTTGACACCACCAGCTGGCAGACAATGATGCTTGACACCACCAGCTAGCAGACAGTGATGCTTGACACCACCAGCTGGCAGACGGTGATGCTTGACACCACCAGCTGGCAGACGGTGATGCTTGACAACACCAGCTGGCAGACGGTGATGCTTGACACCACCAGCTGGCAGACAGTGATGCTTGACACCACCAGCTGGCAGACAGTGATGCTTGACACCACCAGCTGGCAGACAGTGATGCTTGACACCACCAGCTGGCAGACGGTGATGCTTGACACCAGCTGGCAGACAGTGATGATTGACAACACCATGTGGCAGACGGTGATGCTTGACACCATCAGCTGGCAGACAGTGATGCTTGACACCACCAGCTGGCAGACAGTGATGCTTGACACCACCAGCTGGCAGACAATGATGCTTGACACCACCAGCTGGCAGACAGTGATGCTTGACACCACCAGCTGGCAGACGGTGATGCTTGACACCACCAGCTGGCAGACGGTGATGCTTGACACCACCAGCTGGCAGACAGTGATGCTTGACACCACCAGCTGGCAGACAGTGATGCTTGACACCACCAGCTGGCAGACAATGATGCTTGACACCACCAGCTGGCAGACGGTGATGTTTGACACCACCAGCTGGCAGACAGTGATGCATGACACCACCAGCTGGCAGACAGTGATGATTGACACCACCAGCTGGCAGACGGTGATGCTTGACACCACCAGCTGGCAGACAGTGATGCTTGACACCACCAGCTGGCAAACAGTGATGCTTGACAACACCAGCTGGCAGACGGTGATGCTTGACACCACCAGCTGGCAGACAGTGATGCTTGACACCACTAGCTGGCAGACAGTGATGCTTGACACCACCAGCTGGCAGACAGTGATGCTTGACACCACCAGCTGGCAGACAGTGATGCATGACACCACCAGCTGGCAGACAGTGATGATTGACACCACCAGCTGGCAGACGGTGATGCTTGACTCCAGCAGCTGGCAGACGATGATGCTTGACACCCCCAGCTGGCAGACGGTGATGCTTGACACCACCAGCTGGCAGACGATGATGCTTGACACCACCAGCTGGCAGACAGTGATGCTTGACAACACCAGCTGGCAGACAGTGATGCTTGACACCACCAGCTGGCAGACGATGATGCTTGACACACCCAGCTGGCAGACAGTGATGCTTGACACCACCAGCTGGCAGACGGTGATGTATCATACCACCAGCTGGCAGACAGTGATGCTTGACACCACCAGCTGGCAGACAGTGATGCTTGACACCACCAGCTTGCAGACGGTGATGCTTGACACCACCAGCTGGCAGACGATGATGCTTGACACCATTAGCTGGCAGACGGTGATGCTTGACACCACCAGCTGGCAGACAGTGATGATTGACACCACCAGCTGGCAGACGGTGATGCTTGACACCACCAGCTGGCAGACGGTGATGCTTGACACCACCAGCTGGCAGACAGTGATGCTTGACACTACCAGCTGGCAGACAGTGATGCTTGACACCACCAGCTGGCAGACAGTGATGCTTGACACCACCAGCTGGCAGACAGTGATGCTTGACACCACCAGCTGGCAGACAGTGATGCTTGACACCACCAGCTGGCAGACGGTGATGCTTGACACCACCAGCTGGCAGACGGTGATGCTTGACAACACCAGCTGGCAGACGGTGATGCTTGACACCACCAGCTGGCAGACAGTGATGCTTGACACCACCAGCTGGCAGACAGTGATGCTTGACACCACCAGCTGGCAGACAGTGATGCTTGACACCACCAGCTGGCAAACAATGATGCTTGACACCACCAGCTGGCAGACAGTGATGCTTGACACCACCAGCTGGCAAACGGTGATGCTTGACACCACCAGCTGGCAGACGGTGATGCTTGACAACACCAGCTGGCAGACGGTGATGCTTGACACCACCAGCTGGCAGACAGTGATGCTTGACACCACCAGCTGGCAGACAGTGATGCTTGACACCACCAGCTGGCAGACAGTGATGCTTGACACCACCAGCTGGCAGACGGTGATGCTTGACACCACCAGCTGGCAGACGGTGATGCTTGACAACACCAGCTGGCAGACGGTGATGCTTGACACCACCAGCTGGCAGTGATGCTTGACACCACCAGCTGGCAGACAGTGATGCTTGACACCACCAGCTGGCAGACAATGATGCTTGACACCACCAGCTGGCAGACAGTGATGCTTGACACCACCAGCTGGCAGACGGTGATGCTTGACACCACCAGCTGGCAGACGGTGATGCTTGACACCACGAGCTGGCAGACAGTGATGCTTGACACCACCAGCTGGCAGACAGTGATGCTTGACACCACCAGCTGGCAGACAGTGATGCTTGACACCACCAGCTGGCAGACAATGATGCTTGACACCACCAGCTGGCAGACAGTGATGCTTGACACCACCAGCTGGCAGACGGTGATGCTTGACACCACCAGCTGGCAGACGGTGATGCTTGACAACACCAGCTGGCAGACGGTGATGCTTGACACCACCAGCTGGCAGACAGTGATGCTTGACACCACCAGCTGGCAGACGGTGATGCTTGACACCACCAGCTGGCAGACAGTGATGCTTGACACCACCAGCTGGCAGACGGTGATGCTTGACACCACCAGCTGGCAGACGGTGATGCTTGACAACACCACCTGGCAGACGGTGATGCTTGACACCACCAGCTGGCAGACAGTGATGCTTGACACCACCAGCTGGCAGACAGTGATGCTTGACACCACCAGCTGGCAGACAATGATGCTTGACACCACCAGCTGGCAGACAGTGATGCTTGACACCACCAGCTGGCAGACGGTGATGCTTGACACCACCAGCTGGCAGACGGTGATGCTTGACACCACCAGCTGGCAGACGGTGATGCTTGACACCACCAGCTTGCAGACAGTGATGCTTGACACCACCAGCTGGCAGACAGTGATGCTTGACACCACCAGCTGGCAGACAATGATGCTTGACACCACCAGCTGGCAGACCGTGATGCTTGACACCACCAGCTGGCAGACAGTGATGCATGACACCACCAGCTGGCAGACAGTGATGATTGACACCACCAGCTGGCAGACGGTGATGCTTGACACCACCAGCTGGCAGACAGTGATGCTTGACAACACCAGCTGGCAGACAGTGATGCTTGACAACACCAGCTGGCAGACGGTGATGCTTGACACCACCAGCTGGCAGACATTGGTGCTTGACACCACCAGCTGGCAGACAGTGATGCTTGACACCACCAGCTGGCAGACAGTGATGCTTGATACCACCAGCTGGCAGACAGTGATGCATGACACCACCAGCTGGCAGACAGTGATGATTGACACCACCAGTTGGCAGACGGTGATGCTTGACACCACCAGCTGGCAGACGATGATGCTTGACACCCCCAGCTGGCAGACGGTGATGCTTGACACCACCAGCTGGCAGACGATGATGCTTGACACCACCAGCTGGCAGACAGTGATGCTTGACAACACCAGCTGGCAGACAGTGATGCTTGACACCACCAGCTGGCAGACGATGATGTTTGACACCCCCAGCTGGCAGACAGTGATGCTCGACACCACCAGCTGGCAGACGGTGATGCTTGACACCACCAGCTGGCAGACGGTGATGCTTGACAACACCAGCTGGCAGACGGTGATGCTTGACACCACCAGCTGGCAGACAGTGATGCTTGACACCACCAGCTGGCAGACGGTGATGCTTGACACCACCAGCTGGCAGACAGTGATGCTTGACACCACCAGCTGGCAGACGGTGATGCTTGACACCACCAGCTGGCAGACGGTGATGCTTGACAACACCACCTGGCAGACGGTGATGCTTGACACCACCAGCTGGCAGACAGTGATGCTTGACACCACCAGCTGGCAGACAGTGATGCTTGACACCACCAGCTGGCAGACAATGATGCTTGACACCACCAGCTGGCAGACGGTGATGCTTGACACCCCCAGCTGGCAGACGATGATGCTTGACACCCCCAGCTGGCAGACAGTGATGCTTGACACCACCAGCTGGCAGACGGTGATGCATGACACCACCAGCTGGCAGACGGTGATGCTTGACACCACCAGCTGGCAGACGGTGATGCATGACACCACCAGCTGGCAGACGGTGATGCATGACACCACCAGCTGGCAGACGGTAATGCTTGACACCACCAGCTGGCAGACGGTAATGCTTGACACCACCAGCTGGCAGACGGTGATGCTTGACACCACCAGCTGGCAGACGGTGATGCATGACACCACCAGCTGGCAGACGGTGATGCTTGACACCACCAGCTGGCAGACGGTAATGCTTGACACCACCAGCTGGCAGACGGTAATGCTTGACACCACCAGCTGGCAGACGGTAATGCTTGACACCACCAGCTGGCAGACGGTAATGCTTGACACTACCAGCTGGCAGACGGTAATGCTTGACACCACCAGCTGGCAGACGGTAATGCTTGACACCACCAGCTGGCAGACGGTAATGCTTGACACCACCAGCTGGCAGACGGTAATGCTTGACACCAGCTGGCAGACGGTAATGCTTGACACCACCAGCTGGCAGACAATGATGCTTGACACCACCAGCTGGCAGACCGTGATGCTTGACACCACCAGCTGGCAGACGGTGATGCATGACACCACCAGCTGGCAGACGGTAATGCTTGACACCACCAGCTGGCAGACGGTGATGCTTGACACCACCAGCTGGCAGACAGTGATGCTTGACAACACCAGCTGGCAGACAGTGATGCTTGACAACACCAGCTGGCAGACGGTGATGCTTGACACCACCAGCTGGCAGACATTGGTGCTTGACACCACCAGCTGGCAGACAGTGATGCTTGACACCACCAGCTGGCAGACAGTGATGCTTGATACCACCAGCTGGCAGACAGTGATGCATGACACCACCAGCTGGCAGACAGTGATGATTGACACCACCAGTTGGCAGACGGTGATGCTTGACACCACCAGCTGGCAGACGATGATGCTTGACACCCCCAGCTGGCAGACGGTGATGCTTGACACCACCAGCTGGCAGACGATGATGCTTGACACCACCAGCTGGCAGACAGTGATGCTTGACAACACCAGCTGGCAGACAGTGATGCTTGACACCACCAGCTGGCAGACGATGATGTTTGACACCCCCAGCTGGCAGACAGTGATGCTCGACACCACCAGCTGGCAGACGGTGATGCTTGACACCACCAGCTGGCAGACGGTGATGCTTGACAACACCAGCTGGCAGACGGTGATGCTTGACACCACCAGCTGGCAGACAGTGATGCTTGACACCACCAGCTGGCAGACGGTGATGCTTGACACCACCAGCTGGCAGACAGTGATGCTTGACACCACCAGCTGGCAGACGGTGATGCTTGACACCACCAGCTGGCAGACGGTGATGCTTGACAACACCACCTGGCAGACGGTGATGCTTGACACCACCAGCTGGCAGACAGTGATGCTTGACACCACCAGCTGGCAGACAGTGATGCTTGACACCACCAGCTGGCAGACAATGATGCTTGACACCACCAGCTGGCAGACGGTGATGCTTGACACCCCCAGCTGGCAGACGATGATGCTTGACACCCCCAGCTGGCAGACAGTGATGCTTGACACCACCAGCTGGCAGACGGTGATGCATGACACCACCAGCTGGCAGACGATGATGCTTGACACCACCAGCTGGCAGACGGTGATGCATGACACCACCAGCTGGCAGACGGTGATGCATGACACCACCAGCTGGCAGACGGTAATGCTTGACACCACCAGCTGGCAGACGGTAATGCTTGACACCACCAGCTGGCAGACGGTGATGCTTGACACCACCAGCTGGCAGACGGTGATGCATGACACCACCAGCTGGCAGACGGTGATGCTTGACACCACCAGCTGGCAGACGGTAATGCTTGACACCACCAGCTGGCAGACGGTAATGCTTGACACCACCAGCTGGCAGACGGTAATGCTTGACACCACCAGCTGGCAGACGGTAATGCTTGACACTACCAGCTGCCAGACGGTAATGCTTGACACCACCAGCTGGCAGACGGTAATGCTTGACACCACCAGCTGGCAGACGGTAATGCTTGACACCACCAGCTGGCAGACGGTAATGCTTGACACCACCAGCTGGCAGACGGTAATGCTTGACACCACCAGCTGGCAGACGGTAATGCTTGACACCACCAGCTGGCAGACGGTGATGCTTGACACCACCAGCTGGCAGACGGTGATGCATGACACCACCAGCTGGCAGACGGTAATGCTTGACACCACCAGCTGGCAGACGGTAATGCTTGACACCACCAGCTGGCAGACGGTAATGCTTGACACCACCAGCTGGCAGACGGTGATGCTTGACACCACCAGCTGGCAGACGGTAATGCTTGACACTACCAGCTGGCAGACGGTGATGCATGACACCACCAGCTGGCAGACGGTGATGCATGACACCACCAGCTGGCAGACGGTAATGCTTGACACCACCAGCTGGCAGACGGTAATGCTTGACACCACCAGCTGGCAGACGGTGATGCATGACACCACCAGCTGGCAGACGGTGATGCATGACACCACCAGCTGGCAGACGGTGATGCTTGACACCACCAGCTGGCAGACAGTGATGCTTGACACCACCAGCTGGCAGACGGTGATGCATGACACCACCAGCTGGCAGACGGTGATGCTTGACACCATAAACTCGTCCAAATCGCTGCTGTGAATCGCAGTGATGAAATATATAATAAAAAACTTAACTGAAAGTGAAGAGTAGAAAAATCAAAGCTATAAAAATATTTTCCTTTAAAAGAGAAACACATTCTTTCAGACCCTCATTGAAGGTTTATAAAATCTGGTCGTTAATTGGCAACAATGACCTCCGGGGCTTGCACCATTACAGAGTTCACGGGGCATTTTGCTTTTCAAAATAATTTCATCATGTTTTATATCCTTGAGCAGTTTCGCCCCTTTTTTTGTTCCTGGAAGAATGAGTATGATATATATATGAACGCGGAGGCATGTGGCAGAGATGGACTCCAACTCCTCCCTCTGAAGGGATATGATCACAAGATACGTGATACTGGAAGGGGGATACAGGGGGATATCGAGACAAAACAATGAGTGAACCTGCACGTGGGGAGAGAACTCAACACAGCAATAAGCCAGAAAACTGTAATGTCAACACTCCCGTGTGATCTAATCTAATTTAGATTAGATTAGATCACACGGTCCTCCCACGACCCAAATTTTTAAACCCCATGGAGTTAAACCAGAGGTAGGTAGGGAGTCATCACACAAGTAGGTTAATGGTTAAGAGCCGGAGCTGAAGAGATCACTCCCACTAAACATATAAAAGTTAGTATATGGGATTATATAAAAACACCGGAGCATCAAAATAAACTGCATGAATCTGGCTATGACAAAATCCGTACGCCCAGACATATCACCTTAGCTTCTGAAGGAGGCTGTGGAAGCACGGTACACTCCCGTGCCTATAGTATTTAACTCCTCTCTGAAAAAGGAAGAGCTTTTATAGTTTAAAGAAAGGCTTACGTGATGCCAAGATACAAGAAAGGAAGAAGACAAGAAATGCTGAGCTGAAGGCCTGTATCACTAACAATGGAATGAAGCTCCTGCAGGTTGTGTAAGCAATAGATAATAGAAGAGCTCCTTGTGCAGGCTGCAATAGAACAAGGTGGGAGTGAGGGAGAGAGCTCTACCTGCAGGCAGGAGGGAGGGAGAGAGCTCTACCTGCAGGCAGGAGGGAGGGAGAGAGCTCTACCTGCAGGCAGGAGGGAGGGAGAGAGCTCTACCTGCAGGCAGGAGGGAGGGAGAGAGCTCTACCTGCAGGCAGGAGGGAGAAGTCGGCAAGAGACCACCAAACAGGATTTGCAACCCTTGCAACTGTATACAGTAAGGTTCTCTGGTTTATATTTCCCAGTGTACCCACTTTCTCTCTTCTCCCCTGTACAAAATATTACTGCAAGAAATGTGAAAAATGTATAAGTGCCACCAGGGAAATGTTCTGAAGGAATCCTCAACTTCCTCAGAGTGGCAGCGTTGGTTGAAGTCCCACTGAAGCTGTGGCGACACGGCTCTTGAATAGTTAACTTGCTTGCCAAAAATGAACCCACTGTTGTTGGAGCAACACTGTTTTCCCACAACACTATATATAGTATATATATATATATATATATATATATATATATATATATATATATATATATATATATATATATATATATATATATATATATATATATATATATATATATAAAGAAATCTTTCTTCATGAGAGAATATCCATGGCTACCCACGCTAACTACTTAGAGCGCTTCTGGCAAGAAAAATTATCCAAATTACAACTTTTTAACTCAAGACCCTTAATCAGAGTGGCGAGGAGTCCTCCTTCTGAGACTAAAACCACACATCTTGTTAAGAAAATGTCAGAATTTGACGGAAAGAAGTCGAGGGTGTTTTTGGCTCAATAATTTACTTAAAATTGAACTGACGCCATTCTACTTGTTTATACAGGAAACATATTATAAAACTTACCTGTAGCGAGCATAATAATTATCAAGTGATCTTAATATCCTACTGGAGTAATTACCTCATTAGCAGGATAAATTATCCAGGGGACAACTTTCTCACCCACGGAGTCACGACCTTATGGAACAACTCCTTAGTACTGGTCGAGAAGAAAAACAATAATATTCTTTGAGCTGGAATTTAATACTGTTAATCGGACAAATACCTTGATAATAGGTAAAAATATTACCTAGTTAAGTAATATTTTAATTAAAAAAAATAATTATTTCAATAAACTAGGACACAACCAGTCACAAGTAAAGTCACAGAGGCGAGAAAAAGCAGAAGAAAATGAGAATTCTGAATACTGAAGCAGACACGATCACAAGAAAGTAATTATTTAAAGGCGGCACCACCCTGGGACGACTATGTAGCACCAGACACGAACACAAAGCCAGACACGAACACAGAGCCAGACACGAACACAAAGCCAGACACGAACACAAAGCCAGACACGAACACAAAGCCAGACACGAACACAAAGCCAGACACGAACACAGAGCCAGACACGAACACAAAGCCAGACACGAACACAGAGCCAGACACGAACACAAAGCCAGACACGAACACAAAGCCAGACACGAACACAAAGCCAGACACGAACACAAAGCCAGACACGAACACAAAGCCAGACACGAACACAAAGCCAGACACGAACACAGAGCCAGACACGAACACAGAGCCAGACACGAACACAGAGTCAGACACGAACACAGAGCCAGACACGAACACAAAGCCAGACACGAACACAAAGCCAGACACGAACACAAAGCCAGACACGAACACAGAGCCAGACACGAACACAAAGCCAGACACGAACACAGAGCCAGACACGAACACAAAGCCAGACACGAACACTGGTAGACGTTAGATGTCCAGATGAAATTCATCACACACACCTCTGAATATAATTCTGCACAGTTAATTAATTTCTTTATTGTAAACATAACTGCAGCATTTGGTAACGCTTAGGGAGCAAATATCGTAATATGATAGCATTTATAAACCATTCCGAAAACTGTTATTAATCTTGAACACAACTTTTGTATATTGTTCTTTTGATGTTTTAGTTATATAGTCGTAATGGCTTGGCGCGTTCCCCTTTCAATATTTCTTTCTTTTGATGCTTTATTTTCGGTTTCTCATCAATCTATTCATAATATTTTAATACTAATTTAGAAAATGCCGCTTTTGGTTACATGGAAAGTTAACATTTACGAATGTGTTTGCAGTCGGCCGTAGCTTGGACGAGCGTAGCCTGAGGATGAGTTGCTCGCTGGCCGCTAATCTGCGTCTGAATAGTTTTCAAGCATCCCATCTGATGCTTGAAGCTTTGAACAACAGTCCATTATGGCAGTTATGTACCCTGATAAACAGTCTCTCCCTCCGGCGAACGCCTCTCCCTCCGGCGAACGCCTCTCCCTCCGGCGAACGCCTCTTCCTCCGGCGAATGCCTCTCCCTCCGGCGAACGCCTCTCCCTCCGGCGAACGCCTCTCCCTCCGGCGAACGCCTCTCCCTCCGGCGAATGCCTCTCACTCCGGCGAACGCCTCTTCCTCCGGTGAATGCCTCTCCCTCCGGCGAACGCCTCTCCCTCCGGCGAACGCCTCTTCCTCCGTACGCCTGATTTGCATCTTCTGATTTGTGTCTGTCGGGATAACGTTCCTATTAATAAAATATTTCAGGACACTGCCAGCAGTGCCTTAATGCCAACAGAGACTGCCCAGATAGGTACAAGCGGAGTGTTGTCAACGCTTACGTCGACCGAGCTCTCACAGCTCTGGTTGGAAGCAGGTCGATGAAGAACTCTGAAGGGTAAGGCAGGTCCTAGTCAACAATGGTTTCTCTAACGGTTATGTTGAAGACGTCATTAAAATAAAGGTGAAACGCCATGCAACCTCTGACGAATCAACCAACACAACACTTGTACCTCCTATAAGACTGTTTTACAGGAACTTCTTTTCGACGGCTCATAAAATGGAGGAAAGTGTCCTGAAAGACATTATTAATATGAACGTTATCCCCACACACACAAATCAAAAGATACAATTAACAATTTAATACAAAAACATGAAAACCGTCAACCTACTCATGAAGAACTCTTCAAACACCAAACAGAACGCCTTGAAGGAAACCAACGTCTTCTATGCCTTCACTTGCCCACTTGGGGAGTGTTAGCCCCAAAGATCTCAGTATATAGGCAAGACAACAGTGTCTATTTCTAGGCGATTAACAATGCACAAACAACAGGGCTCCATCAAGGAGCATATAATCTCCTCACACAACCAGAGCATCACCATATAAATCTTAACAAGCAACACAGAAATTATCGATAGATACAACGACAACAGGAGACTCGACATCAGCGAAGCCCTACACATCAAAAAGTCAAAACCAGCAAATCAACAGCCAATTAACACACACTTACATTCTACCCACTTCAAGACCCCGAACCAACACATAAGAAGATAAAACACGCAATGTACCCATTGATTCGTGTCCTGTATCACTCCATAAACGAATATAAGCATCAACAGAGTATGTAAAACTATCTTTGAAAATGTAAGAAGTGTCTTGCGAAACGCTTCTAGGCGTCAGACCATAAATAAAGTGTGAAAATGAACTTTGGAGTTCATTTTTCAACTACCCTCGACAGTGAAGAAAAACATAAGAAACATTAATCATACGATTTCGGTCATAAATATATGTGTTTATGAAGTTTGGTATGTATATATATATATATATATATATATATATATATATATATATATATATATATATATATATATATATATATACATATATATATATATATATATATATATATATATATATATATATATATATATATATGTCGTACCTAGTAGCCAGAATGCACTTCTCGGCTTACTATTCAAGGCCCGATTTGCCTAATAAGCCAAGTTTTCCTGAATTTATATATTTTCTCTAATTTTTTTCTTATGAAATGATAAAGCTACTCATTTCATTACGTATGAGGTCAATTTTTTGTTATTGGAGTTAAAATTAACATAGATATATGACCGAACCTAACCAACTCTACCTAACCTAACCTAACCTATCTTTATAGGTTAGGTTAGGTTAGGTAGCCGAAAAAGTTAGGTTAGGTTAGGTTAGGTTGGTTAGGTAGTTGAAAAACAATTAATTCATGAAAACTTGGCTTATTAGGCAAATCGGGCCTTGCATAGTAGGCTGAGAAGTGCGTTCTGGCTACTAGGTACGACATATATATATATATATATATATATATATATATATATATATATATATATATATATATATATATATATATATATATATATATATATATATATATATTTATATATATATATATATATATATATATATATATATATATATATATGTCGTACCTAGTAGCCAGAACTCACTTCTCAGCCTACTATTCAAGGCCCGATTTGCCTAATAAGCAAAGTTTTCCTGAATTAATATATTTACTATAATTTTTTTCTTATGAAATGATAAAGCAACCCTTTTCTCTATGTATGAGGTCAATTTTTTTTATTGGAGTTAAAATTAACGTAGATATATGACCGAACCTAACCAACCCTACCTAACCTAACCCAACCTATATTTATAAGTAAGGTTAGGTTAGGTAGCCAAAAAAAGCTAGGTTAGGTTAGGTTAGGTAGGTTAGGTAGACGAAAAAACATTAATTCATGAAAACTTGGCTTATTAATCAAATCGGGCCTTGAATAGTAGGCTGAGAAGTGAGTTCTGGCTATTAGGTACGACATATATATATATATATATATATATATATATATATATATATATATATATATATATATATATATATATATGTCGTACCTAGTAGCCAGAACTCACTTCTCAGCCTACTATTCAAGGCCCGATTTGCCTAATAAGCCAAAGCCAAGTTTTCCTGAATTAATATATTTACTATAATTTTTTTCTTATGAAATGATAAAGCAACCCTTTTCTCTATGTATGAGGTCAATTTTTTTTTATTGGAGTTAAAATTAACGTAGATATATGACCGAACCTAACCAACCCTACCTAACCTAACCTAACCTATATTTATATGTAAGGTTAGGTTAGGTAGCCAAAAAAAGCTAGGTTAGGTTAGGTTAGGTAGGTTAGGTAGACGAAAAAACATTAATTCATGAAAACTTGGCTTATTAGGCACATCGGGCCTTGAATAGTAGGCTGAGAAGTGCGTTCTGGCTATTAGGTACGACATATATATATATATATATATATATATATATATATATATATATATATATATATATATATATATATATATATATATATATATATATATATATATGTCGTACCTAGTAGCCAGAACGCCCTTCTCAGCCTACTATGCAAGGCCCGATTTGCCTAATAAGCCAAGTTTTCATGAACTATTGCTTTTTCGACTACCTAACCTACCTAACCTAACCTAACCTAACATTTTCGGCTACCTAACCTAACCTAACCTTTGAAGATAGGTTAGCTTAGGTTAGGTAGGGTTGGTTAGGTTCGGTCATATATCTACGTTAATTTTAACTCTAATAAAAAAAAATGGACCTCATACATAATGAAATGGGTAGCTTTATCATTTCATAAGAAAAAAATTAGAGAAAATATATTAATTCAGGAAAATTTGGCTTATTAAGCAAATCGGGCCTTGCATAGTAGGCCGAAAAGTGCATTCTGGCTACTAGGTACGACATATATATATATATATATATATATATATATATATATATATATATATATATATATATATATATATATATATATATATATATATATATATATATATATATATATATATATATTTATATATATATATATATATATATATATATATATATATATATATATATATATATATATATATATATATATATATATATATACATACCAAACTTCATAAACATTAAATAATAATTTAATGTTTATGAAGTTAATATATATTAACTTCATATATATATTATATATATGTCGTACCTAGTAGCCAGAACGCACTTTTTGGCTTGCTATGCAAGGCCCGATTTGCCTAATAAGTCAAGTTTTCCTGAATTAATATATTTTTTCTAATTTTTTTCTTATGAAATGATAAAGCTACCCATTTCATTATGTATGAGGTCATTTTTTTTTATTGGAGTTAAAATTAACGTAGATATATGACTGAACCTAACCAACCCTACCTAACCTAACCTAACCAATCTCTATAGGTTAGGTTAGGTTAGGTAGCCGAAAAAGTTAGGTTAGGTTAGGTTAGGTAGGTTAGGTAGTCGAAAAACAATTAATTCATGAAAACTTGGCTTATTAGGCAAATCGGGCCTTGCATAATAGGCTGAGAAGTGCGTTCTGGCTACTAGGTACGACATATATATATATATATATATATATATATATATATATATATATATATATATATATATGTCGTACCTAGTAGCCAGAACGTCGTACTCGGCCTACTATGCATGGCCCGATTTGCCTAACAAGCCAAGTTTTCCTGAATTATTATATTTTCTCTAATTTTTTTCTTACGAAATGATAATGCTACCCATTTCATTACGTATGAGGTCAATTTTTTTTATTGGAGTTAAAATTAACATAGATATGTGACCGAACCTAACCGACCCTACCTAACCAAACCTAACCTATCTTTATAGGTTAGGTTAGGTTAGGTAGCCGAAAAAGTTAGGTAGGTTAGGTAGTCGAAAAACAATTATTTCATGAAAACTTGGCTTATTAGGCAAATCGGGCCTTGCATAGTAGGCTGACAAGTGCGTTCTGGCTACTAGGTACGACATATATATATATATATATATATATATATATATATATATATATATATATATATATGTCGTACCTAGTAGCCAGAACTCACTTCTCAGCCTACTATGCAAGGCCCGATTTGCCTAATAAGCCAAGTTTTCATGAATTAATTGTTTTTCGACTACCTAACCTGCCTAACCTAACCTAACCTAACTTTTTCGGCTACTTAACCCAACCTAACCTATAGAGATAGGTTAGGTTAGGTTAGGTAGGGTTGGTTAGGTTCGGTCATATATCTACGTTAATTTTAACTCAATGAACAAAAATTGACCTCATACATTATGAAATGGGTAGCTTTATCATTTCATAAGAAAAAATTTAGAGAAAATATATTAATTCAGGAAAACTTGGCTTGTTAGGCAAATCGGGCCATGCATAGTAGGCTGAGAAGTGAGTTCTGGCTACTAGGTACGACATATATATATATATATATATATATATATATATATATATATAATGCACAGACTACCCTATTCCAGTAGCTGAAGTTTATAACTTTTTAGACACTCAACCCACCAGGGGACACGAACACTGGCCAACAAGGTGGCAGTTGCACGCTGTATCCACTACACCATACTTCAAAGCCATAAAAGAGGTAGGAATTCTGGGGTATTTAACCAACCAGAACTCCAATCCTCTACAAGGCAATGAGATAGTGTGGGACCCCCGATGCTCTTTCATCGAGCTCTGTTATATGGGAAAACTCAGTGCCAAATGCTTAATGCACAGACTACCCTATTCCAGTAGCTGAAGTTTATAACTTTTTAGACACTCAACCCACCAGGGGACTCGAACACTGGCCAACAAGGTGGCAGTTGCACACTGTGTCCACTACACCATACTTCAAAGACATAAGAGAGGTAGGAATTCTGGGGTATTTAACCAACCAGAACTCCAATCCTCTCCCAGGCAATGAGATAGTGTGGGACCCCCGATGCTCTTTCATCGAGCCCTGTTATATGGGAAAACTTAGTGCCAAATGCTTAATGCATTTGGCACTGAGTTTATATATATATATTTTGCAAAATATATATATATATTGCAATATATATATATATATATATATATATATATATATATATATATATATATATATATATATATATATATATATATATATATTGTCACGGTAAAATCTCTAGGAAGAGATTCGGCCTGTTCCATCATCACCTATTCTACCCATACCACACCTATATATTAAAGTACTGCAGCAACAACAACAACAACAACAACTACTTCCAGACGTCTAGACAGTACTACCAGTCTCCCCTCTTCACCACGGCCCGTCACCCCACCTCGCACCCCTCTTCACCACGGCCCGTCACCCCACCTCGCACCCCTCTTCACCACGGCCCGTCACCCCACCTCGCACCCCTCTTCACCACGGCCCGTCACCCCACCTCGCACCCCTCTTCACCACGGCCCGTCACCCCACCTCGCACCCCTCTTCACCACGGCCCGTCACCCCACCTCGCACCCCTCTTCACCACGGCCCGTCACCCCACCTCGCACCCCTCTTCACCACGGCCCGTCACCCCACCTCGCACCCCTCTTCACTACGGCCCGTCACCCCACCTCGCACCCCTCTTCACCACGGCCCGTCACCCCACCTCGCACCCCTCTTCACTACGGCCCGTCACCCCACCTCGCACCCCTCTTCACCACGGCCCGTCACCCCACCTCGCACCCCTCTTCACCACGGCCCGTCACCCCACCTCGCACCCCTCTTCACCACGGCCCGTCACCCCACCTCGCACCCCTCTTCACTACGGCCCGTCACCCCACCTCGCACCCCTCTTCACCACGGCCCGTCACCCCACCTCGCACCCCTCTTCACTACGGCCCGTCACCCCACCTCGCACCTCTCTTCACCACGGCCCGTCACCCCACCTCGCACCCCTCTTCACCACGGCCCGTCACCCCACCTCGCACCCCTCTTCACCACGGCCCGTCACCCCACCTCGCACCCCTCTTCACCACGGCCCGTCACCCCACCTCGCACCTCTCTTCACCACGGCCCGTCACCCCACCTCGCACCCCTCTTCACCACGGCCCGTCACCCCACCTCGCACCCCTCTTCACCACGGCCCGTCACCCCACCTCGCACCTCTCTTCACCACGGCCCGTCACCCCACCTCGCACCCCTCTTCACCACGGCCCGTCACCCCACCTCGCACCCCTCTTCACCACGGCCCGTCACCCCACCTCGCACCCCTCTTCACCACGGCCCGTCACCCCACCTCGCACCCCTCTTCACTACGGCCCGTCACCCCACCTCGCACCCCTCTTCACCACGGCCCGTCACCCCACCTCGCACCCCTCTTCACCACGGCCCGTCACCCCACCTCGCACCCCTCTTCACCACGGCCCGTCACCCCACCTCGCACCCCTCTTCACCACGGCCCGTCACCCCACCTCGCACCCCTCTTCACCACGGCCCGTCACCCCACCTCGCACCCCTCTTCACCACGGCCCGTCACCCCACCTCGCACCCCTCTTCACCACGGCCCGTCACCCCACCTCGCACCTGGGTCGCTGGGAGCACACCCATCCGAAACAAGCAGTTTAAGAGCCGGTTAATAGTTAAAGAAGTAACCAGCGCCATCTGCACGGCCGCCGTCGTGTATATATAGGGCTACTTAGCCCACTACAGTTCAGATTACTCCTGAGTGCTCTGATGAGTAGACCTGTTGACATACCCCGGTGTGGTAACAGAGCTATTCAGTTTGACTCACAGTATTCCTGCATCATATTTTATTTAACGTAAATTTGATTGTTCATCTTGTTTGTTTTGCACACTTTATATTAGAGCCAAGCCTGGATATTTTGTTTTGTAATTTGTTTAATTTCATTTTTCTATCAAAGTAAAGTATTTTTAAATGTTTTTCCTTCTGCTTTATCCTACAGTTTACCTCACTGTGAAGACAACTTGCAGTTTAACCTTTTTTCCTTTTTTACTATTTTTTTTTTTTTATGTGACTGGCATTTCATCTGCCTAAAGAGACTGCAATACCATCTATTTTTCTCGTCGAAGACCTCATCCAGCTCCTCGGAGGTTGGGTGCGTACCCAGGATACAGCATGCATTTCCCCTCTGAACTGCGACACTGAGGCGCTGGAACAGGAAACTGGCCGCTCGTGAGTCTTTAGTTTTCCCAATGAGGTCCTCACCCACCTCCTTTAGGAACTTAAGTGCACATTTACCCCAGGCGCCCAGAGCCTCAGAGCCTATCGGCACGAACCTGTAACAACGTTCTAGATCCCTGTACTTCTTAGTTTTCTGGGTCTTCCTGAAGGTGGCCGCCCCGCCTCCCTCAGCTGTGCTGTGAGGTAGATAGGTATCAGCCAATGTAGACGCGCACGTGTAGTCCCATATGACCTGTTTACCTTCCCTCCACGGCTGTAGGGTGACTCCATCTGGGCGTTGGTGGCTGTTGTCAGGTCTGCACAACTGAGGTTCCCTTTCTGCTGGACACCCAGCTGTAGCCAAACTTCTCTTGATGATGTATATATATTAGTACTCAGAGTACTTCTCTGAGTACTCTTTATTTTCTTCTTCGAGGCTATGAGTCCCTACAATTGCATCAGAGGTAGTACCCCTGTATATATATATATATATATATATATATATATATATATATATATATATATATATATATATATATATATATATAACTGCTCGTCTCATGAAGTTCACACACTGCATGCTGGCTATTTTCCCACGCGCTCCTGGAGAAAAATCCCATATTTAACATGTTAAATTATACCACTTGCATATATTATCCGCCTAATGTGGTCGTTCTGAAAATCATTTTGCTCCAAGTTTTGAATAATAATTATCAATGGGATAGTTTGTGGTGGAGTGAGTTTTGAGGGCAAGGAGGAGAGAGAGAGAGAGCACAGCCTGCCCTCATACGTGTGACCAAACGCCACCTGGTGCTTTGATCAATGAATGTTAACCTCATGTTTTAGTGAATATATGTATATACATTGTCAATCACACTACCGAGGATAATAAACATTTCATTCACTTGGGGACTAGAAGACTCGAACCACCGACCCCCACGAGTGGAAGACAGAAGCTCTATTCACTACACTATGAACTGCCTTAATAATGAAAGATTCCAGAAAGCAACTTACCGCTGCCCAGCTGGAATTTTACACTTTCCTTAGCTGCTACTAAAGCAGGTTTTCTTTCTTGATGTTTTAATCTTTCCTATAAACTAATATATGACAGAATTTTCTCTCGATATTTCTTATGGTTTTCTTCACTGGGGCAAGGAAACTGAAAAATTAACTCTCCAAATTTTATTTTTTACTTTTGACCTGACGCTAAAAGATGCGTTTCGTTGAGCCTGTCAACATTTTCAAAGGCAAGGGTGAAGTGAATACAAGTTAGCTGGAGTAAAATAATGACCAAAGAGGATGAAGTAAAGTATTGAGTCCATGGTGGGTGGGTCAGTGTGAACTGGATATTCCACCTTGGGTACATCCTCAAGACTGAGTGATTGAGATTCCTGGCTGTTGATACCTGCTTGATGGGGTTCTGGGAGCTCGATCGAGATTACACTAACAAACCACAATGGCATGATATATCAATGAGAAAACGGTATGGAGTAACGGAGGGATGTAATCTGACACTGTAACCAGGGTTACGGTGACATCCAGATGCTTGCCTTAACCCACTCGGCCACGTGAGATCCATTCTAAACAATTCTGACTGTTCCCTCAATCCGCCGCAAAAAAGCTCCTTACAGTGTGTGGCTCAGTTGTTGTGCCTATAATCTTCTGAAACTGAATGTGTCTCTTAATCCTGATAAAACTGTTCACTATATTCCCCCCTTGGAAAGATGTGCAGGTCTCTTTACATTATACCCACATCAGTGTAAAACAAATGTATAACACTGAAACTATAAGGTGTATAACATTAAAAGCTATTGACAATCATCTTCAAAATCTCAAACCGACTGAATCCTATGCCTTTACTGATGGCTCTGTGCAGTTAGGCACTGGTAGAACAGGTTGTGCATGTGCAGTATATAAATGGAATGAAATGATCATGTCTAGTACACAGAAATTGAACAACTGGGCAAGCACGACACAGACTGAGTTATTGGGTATTTACCTAGTCACCGAGTACCTTAAACTCAATGGTGGTGGAATGATATTCTGTGACTCTAAAAGTGCTCTGCAGTCCTTAAATAACCCATCACAATGTATGTCTGAAGTAGCTTATAATATTAAATGGAATATAATTTTTGCCAATGATAATAACTATTGTATAAAATTTGTGTGGATCCCATCCCATGTTGGAGTTGGAAAACATGATTTTGTAGATCGATTGGCCAATGAGGCTTGCAGGAAAGAAAACACTGATTATGACTTTTACTATCTAATGCAATTATTAGAAACATACAAATTAAAGAAATTAATTCAGATTTAGAAGAACTAAGAAATGGCCAGAGACCTGAAAGCTGCAGTATTAAAGGCTATGACAAGTTTTATAATAATAGGTATTTGTATGGTCAGCACAGTAACCGGACCAGGCAATGTGATGTAGTCATTGCGCGAATTCGCCTTGGCTATAGGCACATCTGGCAGGTTAGTGAGGCTGAGCCACTACCAGAATATTCAGATTGTAAACTCTGTGATAAATCTTTAATGCATTCACTAGAACACTATATTGTTGAATGTGAAACCGTAAAAGACTTTAGACCTCCTGGCCTCTTGTACCACCAACTGTGTAACTATTTCATTGACTCAGGTGTTCTGGACGACATCCTAACAATTTATCAAAAATTTGCTTGTCCATTTTAAAGAATGAAGAACAATTTTATTTATATTACTTCTAAACTGCATCACTTATGAACCCATCCCTGCCCTTGTGTGGCAGTGCACAGTAGAAAGTTGTTTTCGCATATCCATACATTAAAACATTGATTGTAACCATGATATATATATGTGCTTCCGCCTACAGTTTAAACCTATTGTCTTGTGTATGACCCTCTGTCTTGCGTGACAGTGAATATCAGTATTATCCTCACTTTAATAAGACTTAATTGAAATCCTCAGATTACGCAAAATTGTAATTAATTTTGTGAATAAAGATGATTAATAATAATAATAATCGGCCACGAAGGGCCATTGTCCTATCTTGGCCGAGTAGTTAAGGCAAGCATCTGGGAGGCTCAAGAACGCTGGTTCAAATCCTCACGTTGTTCCTAATGATTTTACTCATTAATTGTGTGATTGACATTCGTAAATCACTCAAAAATTAACACTTGATAATGTAATAGCGATAAAAAAAAATTAATAATGAAATGAGCGCTTTTGTGTCTATTTCAACACTTCTTTCGAAGATGTTTTGTAATAGGCACGAAAGAGCTAGGTATTATTTTCTGATAATACTGACCAGGCTATAGAACAGTAATATTGACCAGGCTATAGAACAGTAATACTGACCAGGCTATTGAACAATAATACTGACCAGGCTATAGAACAGTAATACTGACCAGGCTATAGAACAGTAATACTGACCAGGCTATAGAACAGTAATACTGACCAGGCTATAGAACAGTAATACTGACCAGGCTATAGAACAATAATACTGACCAGGCTATAGAACAGTAATACTGACCAGGCTATAGAACAGTAATACTGACCAGGCTATAAAACAGTAATATTGACCAGGTTGTTGGACGATAATATTGACCTGTACAGAGGACAGTAATATTGGCCAGGTTGGAGAACGATAATTAAATGTCCATCTCGTGTCTCCTTGAATATTGATGAGGTATTGGCTACATTCCTCTTATTGCTAACTTTATTTCTATAATGTTGTATATTGTCTTGACTGTGAAAAACCCTTATTGAAAATATTAAAAACTTTTATTGAAAATATCAAAAACCTTTTTTGAAAATATCAAAAACTTTTATTGAAAATATTAAAAACCTTTATTGAAAATATCAAAAACTTTATTGAAAATATACAAAAAATTATTGAAAATATAAAAAACCTTAATTGAAAATATCAAAAACCTTTATTGAAAATATCAAAAACTTTTATTGAAAATATCAAAAACCTTTATTGAAAATATCAAAAACTTTTATTGAAAATATCAAAAACCTTTATTGAAAATATTAAAAACTTTATTGAAAATATACAAAAAATTATTGAAAATATAAAAAACCTTAATTGAAAATATCAAAAACCTTAATTGAAAATATCAAAAACCTTTATTGAAAATATCAAAAACCTTTATTGAAAATATCAAATATTTGTATTGACTATCAGCAATCTATGGGTTAAATAAACAGGATCAGATGGTTTATATAATGCTGTTCCACCAATATTTTCAATCGAAGTGTATGTACCAAACACGATCCAACAAGCGTCCAATTTGAAGTGGTTCAACTTCACCAGGTGTCCAACCACTTATGGGCTGTCCGGTAGAGCGACGGTCTCGCTTCATGCAGGTCGGCGTTCAATTCCCCGTCCGTCCAAGTGGTTGGATACCATTTCTTTCCCCCCGTCCCATCCCAAATCCTTATTCTGACTCCTTCCCAATGCTATATAGTCGTAGTGGTTTGGCCCTCTCCACTGATAGTTCCCTTCAAATTTAAAAGAAGCATACAAGCGTAGGTGACCGAACTAACATATTAGGAAGAATGCTCATTAGACCGAGGAAGCGTCAGTATTATTGTGCTTCATAGTTAACAGAAGCACCAGAATTTTGACGTTACAGCGAAAGATGTATTTCCTAGGGTATACACACACACAGTTTACTTTAATCCAGAACTTTGTAGAGGTTTACAATATACTTGAAGGGTGAAGTTGCGTGAAGTTTGTGGTCTTGAAGACCTTCGAGCCGCTAAGTCTTGAGTGTACTTTGATGTCTCCCGTCTAAACTGTTCACTATTTTAATACCAGCAATTTCGCCGATATTTCACAGATCATTTTCCTGTTCTATGAAGGAGCTCCGTGGCACCGAGAGATCAAATGTATGGGAAAAGTGGGTGAGAAAATTGAGAAAGAAAAAGAGAAAGGACAGCAAACGAAGACGAAGGAGAAGCAAGAGACGAAGGAGGATCAGCAAGAGACCGGCTGAGTGGCTGGCTTCTCAAAATCCGGTGTCACAAGACTGTCAAATTAGTTGCTCCTGGACGGAACTTTTGACAAGCTGAGACACAAAAACTATCAACCATGAAATATTCCTCACTGGAAACTTCCCAACACGGCCCCGTGAGTGAGCGAATTATTTTACAATGAAGAGCAAAAATTGAAACTTCATAAGCAAGGAAGTCCAAAGTTTTATTAGCTTTTAAGAAAGAATGAAAAAAAAGGACTCAAATAAAGGTCATGCAGTTTAGCATACAAGAATACTGACTACGGTTTTTCTAGACGTTTTTTTGTTTTGTGTGTGTTTCTGTATGTTAATGGATGGGTATACTCGTGTATGTTTCGGTGTGATTGTGTTTGCGTATACTTATTAGAGTCTTTCATTAACCCATATATAATATACAAACAATTATGCCCACCTGTACATTTTGTAATTTAGTAAAGATGTTTCGTCAGACAGACACACACACACACACACACACACACACACACACACACACACAGGATGGATTTTGTCAGTGAAGCGTCCCTTCCCCCCCCTCCCCCCCTTCCCCCCACCCCCTGGATGTAGTATTGCCATGGGAGGGTTAATCCTTCCACCAGCTGCCCTCTATATAGTGCTCTGGCTTTTTGAAAAAAGAATATTCGAGCTAGCAAGAGACGCAGCGTCGAGGCGGACCTTTAGAAAAGGTGGTACGGGTATATTTCTAATCGTCGAAACTTCAGCTGACTGCTGCTTTCTACTCTGTCTGCTGACTGCTGTTTTAATCGCTTTGATAATGCTATTCCAACCCACTGGCAACCCGTTGACTGCACCTTGCAACCCAATGGCAACCCGTTGACTGAACCTTGCAACCCAATGGCAAGTCGTTGACTATAGTTAGTAACCCACCTGGCAACCCGTTGACTGCACGTTGCAACCCAATGGCAACCCGTTGACTGAACCTTGCAACCCAATGGCAAGTCGTTGACTATAGTTAGTAACCCACCTGGCAACCCGTTGACTGCACCTTGCAACCCAATGGCAACCCGTTGACTGTAGTTTGCAACGCATTGGCAACCCGGTAATGACTGGATTATCTGTATTCACTTAGATGTCCTTTTAGCGTGGTACACACCGGTCCGTCTTCATCAGGAGAGTATGAGAGTAAACCATACTCGTCAAAACCACCAAGATTATATGCCATTATACAACTATAATTTTTTCTATCATAAATAAGACATTCAATGGGTAAACTCTCCTAGGGTAGGAATGTAGTTCTCTCCTAGCATAGGATTATTGTGCTTCCTTTGGCCTGGGATTGTAGCTCTCTCCTAATTCTTGATTGTTGCACTCTTTAACACAAAATTGTATTGCTCTCAGCATAGATTGTAGAGGTTTCCTTGGCGAAACACCCAGGAGAAATACAGCATTTCCGCTCCTCAAGCAGAAACATCAAGAGAAACCAACACAAAGCGGCGAGGCGGGCAAGCTTGACCCCGCAGACCAAGAGGGATTCTCCGCGATATTGAGCGTCTGTGTGCCAAAGAGATTTGGTAATTGTTTTTGCCTGGTGAGGCCCTGTAATGCAGGGCCCGCTGCCTGAGAGCCACGGGGGGATCCCATGTAATCCCCCGGGCTGCTGACCTCCAAACTCTTCACTATAAGCAGGTCCTCGCTGACACTGCTGATCACAGGTCAGCTCTGACTCTGTCTTCACAGGACAGCAGGTGACAGCGTGAGGATAAATGTTGTAGGTGAACTGCTCATGCGAAATGTTAGCAGTTACTGAAGGCAGTCCTTTAGCAATGTTAAAATAATTGAACCGTTGTTGTTACTATAGGAACAAGACATCAATTGGCTTCGTTCTCGACTCACCCGGGGATCCCAGGGTCGATTCCCGGATGGGAGAGATATAGTTGGGCACGTTTCTGTTCACTAATGTCACTGTTCACCTAAATAGGTACTCAGAAGTTGGTCATTTCCTTCTTGTTGTGGGGTTGTATCTGGGGGGAAATTAATAGTTCGATCGTGGGGACCTCTGTGAGGCATATATATATATATATATATATATATATATATATATATATATATATATATATATATATATATATATATATATATATATATATATATATATATATATATATATATATATATATATATATATATATATATATATATGCGTGACCGGGTACCACGCATTGTTGTGGCTCAGTCTCGTTAAATGGTAAAAAACAGATAAAGCGCACGTTTCTAATATGTTTAATTTGACAGTGCTTATGGGTATACAGTATTTTTGGTATTCCACTGTCTGTGGAGATATAGAAATTGTCTGGTTTGCCGACTCTAAAACTCCCGACCATCCCCCGTCCCCGGTCCTCCCCATCATTCCCCACTCCCTCATCCCTTCGTCCTCCCAACCATCCCCCACTCCCCTGTCCCCCCACTACACCCCCCTTCCCCGTCCCCCCACTATTTCCCCACTCCCTCATCCCCCCCACTACTCCCCCCTTCCCCGTCCCCCCACTATTTCCCCCCTCCCTAATCTCCCCACTATTCTTCCCCTCCCCGTCCACCCCTCGTCTTCCCCTTCATCTCCCAATCCCCCACGCCCCCGTCCCCTCGTCCTCCCCACCAATCCCTCATGAAAAACACAGTTAAAAAAAAGTTTTCACCTGTCGCAGGTGTGACATCTATATAGTAGGTATATAAATACACGCGCGTATCCGAATACAAAGGTTTTTCAAAATTTCAAAGCAATCGGTGAAATACTTTCTGAGATTTAAGATTTTGAGCAAACGAACATTTACATTTTTATTTATAGATAAATTCCTATACTGTCATAGGAATTTATATTGTCTATTGAGAGAGAGGGAGAGAAAAAGAGAGAGAGAAAGAGAGAGAGAGAGAGAGAGAGAGAGAGAGAGAGAGAGAGAGAGAGAGAGAGAGAGAGAGAGAGAGAGAGAGAGAGAGAGAGAGAGAGAGAGAGAGAGAGAGAGAGAGAGAGAGAGAGCAAGAGAAAGATAAACGACTGGCTACCAATAAATCCTGACACGTCAAAGCTCCGTTGTATGGCACTTTAATCACTCTAGTTGGGCACAAAACATCAAACGACGCGTTAGTTCATAAAAGTGTCACCATATTGAAAGAGTGTGATCGGGATCCGGGCGATGAAACTTGCAAATCCCTAAATCCGCGCCACCAGGGAGTAATTCACGCGTCATTAACGCTATTGCGAATATTTACTGAAATACTGACAACGTTGCAAGGCGACGAGTCTGCAATAATTCTGAGGCAGTTTGCAACGGTGTTTCTCTCTCTCATTTACCAATAGTGAGAGATAGTGAGAGAGGGGGAGGAGGGAGTGTGTGTTACATTTGTACTCGTTTATCTGGGTTTGCACGGTTTAGCTTTAGCTCCTTGGTCCCAGCTTCTGGCATTAAACTGAATGACTTACTGTTCTCAAAACACTAGAGAAGATCAATCATCATCACTGAGGGCAAAATGGAAACTTAATTATCGGTTTTGCCCATCTTGCGTTTCGCTTGTGTACGTCGTGATCATGTCTCCGCCTAGCCATCTCTTTGCCATCTAATCCAACCCTCTCAAGGGTGTTCACCCCCACCAGCGCCCCCTCTTTCACCCCCCTCCACCCCTACACCCCCCACTCGAGCATCTGCCTCAGCCTCCCGCCTTACATCTCCCAGAGAGAGATGAACCAGGATGATCTCTCGCTACATCTTCGTTATTACAGCATCTTCCTCTAGTCGTCCCAGGGATCACCTGACCAGACTAATGGTCTCGCATATTATGTCACAATTATAGACAAGCAAATACAAACATTCTAAGTAAACAATATTCGCTTCAAATCATCCGGACAAAACCCTCAATCTAATAATAATAATAATAATAATAATAATAATAATAATAATAATAATAATAATAATAATAATAATAATAATAATAATAATAATAATTTTTATTTAGGTAAAGGTACATACATAAAGAGATTTTACAAAGTTTGTTGGCTTTATAGATAGAGCTAGTACATACAATGCCTAAAGCCACTAATTACGCAAAGTGTTTCGGGCAGGGTCCTATTTAATCCTATTTTGAAGGGCGTTACCATTTATTTTGATCATTTTTGTTTGAATGCTTTCCACATAGATTTCATTAATGCTTAATGATAATTAATTTAATTTCATTAAAGATCCATATCTGAATATACATTGTAATTTTAAATTCATATATTGTCATAATTCTTACTGCCTCCAATCATTAGTATAATCCAATCACCTGGTATAATCCTTCACTACGTCTACCTTATATGTGTCTAGATACTACGACTTTCTGGGTCTGGAAGATTCAATATTAGAACTCGATCAATGTCAAAGATCTTGTCTATATGCTGTTTCCCCAGAAGGTAGATTGGTTCAAGAGGTAGACTGGCTCAGAAGGTAGACTGGCTCAGAAGGTAGACTGGCTCAGAAGGTAGACTGGTTCAGAAGGTAGACTGACTCAGAAGATAGACTGGCTCAGATGGTAGACTGGCTCAGAAGGTAGACTGGCTCAGAAGGTAGACTGGCTCAGAAGGTAGACTGGCTCAGAAGGTA
This sequence comes from Procambarus clarkii, assembly GCF_040958095.1. Classification (NCBI taxonomy): domain Eukaryota; kingdom Metazoa; phylum Arthropoda; class Malacostraca; order Decapoda; family Cambaridae; genus Procambarus; species Procambarus clarkii. The sequence continues at coordinate 15,579,137 of NC_091159.1, read as the reverse complement.
GACTGGCACAAAAGGTAGACTGGCTAAGAAGGTAGACTAGCTCAGAAGGTAGACTGACTCAGAAGGTAGACTGGCTAAGAAGGTAGACTGGCTCAGATGGTAGACTGGCTCAGAAGGTAGACTGGCTCAGAAGGTAGACTGACTCAGAAGATAGACTGGCTCAGAAGATAGACTGGCTTAGAAGGTAGACTGGCTCAGAAGGTAGACTGGTTCAGAAGGTAGACTGGCTCAGAAGGTAGACTGGCTCAGAAGGTAGACTGGTTCAGAAGGTAGACTGGCTCAGAAGATAGACTGGCTCAGAAGGTAGACTGGCTCAGAAGGTAGACTGGTTCAGAAGGTAGACTGACTCAGAAGATAGACTGGCTCAGAAGATAGACTGGCTCAGAAGATAGACTGGCTCAGAAGGTAGACTGACTCAGAAGATAGACTGGCTCAGAAGATAGACTGGCTCAGAAGATAGACTGGCTCAGAAGGTAGACTGGCTCAGAAGGTAGACTGGTTCAGAAGGTAGACTGGCTCAGAAGGTAGACTGGCTCAGAAGGTAGACTGGTTCAGAAGGTAGACTGGCTCAGAAGATAGACTGGCTCAGAAGGTAGACTGGCTCAGAAGGTAGACTGGCTCAGAAGGTAGACTGGTTCAGAAGGTAGACTGGCTCAGAAGATAGACTGGCTCAGATGGTAGACTGGCTCAGAAGGTAGACTGGCTCAGAAGGTAGACTGACTCAGAAGATAGACTGGCTCAGAAGATAGACTGGCTCAGAAGGTAGACTGGCTCAGAAGGTAGACTGACTCAGAAGGTAGACTGGTTCAGAAGGTAGACTGACTCAGAAGATAGACTGGCTCAGAAGGTAGACTGACTCAGAAGGTAGACTGGCTCAGAAGGTAGACTGGCTCAGAAGATAGACTGGCTCAGAAGGTAGACTGGCTCAGAAGGTAGACTGGCTCAGAAGATAGACTGACTCAGAAGGTAGACTGGCTCAGAAGGTAGACTGGCTCAGAAGATAGACTGACTCAGAAGATAGACTGACTCAGAAGATAGACTGACTCAGAAGATAGACTGACTCAGAAGATAGACTGACTCAGAAGATAGACTGACTCAGAAGGTAGACTAACTCAGAAGATAGACTGACTCAGAAGATAGACTGGCTCAGAAAGTAGACTAACTCAGAAGGTAGACTAACTCAGAAGATAGACTGACTCAGAAGATAGACTGGCTCAGAAAGTAGACTAACTCAGAAGGTAGACTAACTCAGAAGATAGACTGACTCAGAAGATAGACTGGCTCAGAAAGTAGACTAACTCAGAAGGTAGACTAGCTCAGAAAGTTGAGACTAGTTCAAAAGATTAATCTTTCTCAGATGGTATATTTCCCCAGAGGATCAGCTGCCTAAAAGGGTGTGCTGGTTCAGAGGGGAAGACAGGTTTAGTGTATATATTGGCAGGGGGAAACTAGCGAAAACGGACACCATTAAAAATGTCTCAATTGTTATAAATATTCTTGCTTGCGATGATGGTAGAAGCTCCAAATGTTGTCTTATTACTAATTTTGTCATATATAAAACAAGACATATTTCTTTCTAGGTAGTATTAACCATAAAGAGAGAATTGTTCTGCTAATAAATTCTTATAATAGGCTAGAACGCAATGCTCTTCGCTGTATGTACACCCAAATGTCAATCGACTCCAATTGACGGCCTTAGCAGTCTAAAGGTTAAGAAGCAGAAGGAAAACTATGAAATAATACTTATTAAACGCATACAGAGAATTACTGTATATATTACAGTGTATGTATTATATATTACAGTATATAAAATACATTACAAATTGCATAAATGCAAGTCGTTAGAAATGTGAGTTAAGTGAGGCACACCTAAACCAAAAATGTAAATTGCTTTACAACTGTTCCCTATCATTAAATATGTATATTGTACATCTTTTCAAAATCATCATATTAAATAAGTTTCATGAGACCAGATTTCAAATGGTCTTGGTGGAGGCTTACAGCTGTGTTGGTGGAGGCTTACAGCTGTGTTGGTGGAGGTTTACAGTTGTGTTGGTTGAGGCTTACAGCTGTGTCGATGGAGGTTTACAGCTGTGTTGGTGGAGGCTTACAGCTGTGTTGGTGGAGACTTACAGCTGTGCTGGTGGAGACTTACAGCTGTGTTGGTGGAGGTTTACAGCTGTTTTGATGGAGGCTTACAGCTGTGTAGATGGAGGCTTACAGCTGTGCTGATGGAGGCTTACAGCTGTGTTGATGGAGACTTACAGCTGTGTTGGGGGAGGCTTACAGCTGTGTTGGTGGAGACTTACAGCTGTGTTGGTGGAGGCTTACAGCTGTGTTGATGGAGGCTAACAGCTGTGTTGATGGAGGCTTACAGCTGTGTTGGTGGAGACTTACAGCTGTGTTGGTGGAGACTTACAGCTGTGTCGATGGAGGTTTACAGCTGTGTTGGTGGAGGCTTACAGCTGTGTTGGTGGAGGTTTACAGCTGTGTTGGTGGAGGTTTACAGTTGTGTTGGTTGAGGCTTACAGCTGTGTCGATGGAGGTTTACAGCTGTGTTGGTGGAGGCTTACAGCAGTGTTGGTAGAGGTTTACAGCTGTGTTGGTTGAGGCTTACAGCTGTGTTGGTTGAGGCTTACAGCTGTGTCAATGGAGGTTTACAGCTGTGTTGGTGGAGGTTTACAGCTGTGTTGGTGGAGGCTTACAGCTGTGTTGATGGAGGCTTACAGCTGTGTTGGTTGAGGCTTACAGCTGTGTTGGTGGAGGTTTACAGCTGTGTTGGTTGAGGCTTACAGCTGTGTTGGTTGAGGCTTACAGCTGTGTAGATGGAGGCTTACAGCTGTGTTGATAGAGGCTTACAGCTGTGTTGGTGGAGACTTACAGCTGTGTTGGTGGAGGCTTACAGCTGTGTTGGTGGAGGCTTACAGCTGTGTTGGTGGAGGCTTACAGCTGTGTTGGTGGAGGCTTACAGCTGTGTTGGTGGAGGCTTACAGCTGTGTTGGTGGAGGCTTACAGCTGTGTTGGTGGAGACTTACAGCTGTGTTGGTGGAGACTTACAGCTGTGTTGGTGGAGGTTTACAGCTGTGTTGATGGAGGCTTACAGCTGTGTAGATGGAGGCTTACAGCTGTGCTGATGGAGGCTTACAGCTGTGTTGATGGAGACTTACAGCTGTGTTGGGGGAGGCTTACAGCTGTGTTGGTGGAGACTTACAGCTGTGTTGGTGGAGGCTTACAGCTGTGTTGATGGAGGCTTACAGCTGTGTTGATGGAGGCTTACAGCTGTGTTGGTGGAGGCTTACAGCTATGTTGATGGCGACTTACAGCTGTGTTGGTGGAGACTTACAGCTGTGTTGGTGGAGACTTACAGCTGTGTTGGTGGAGACTTACAGCTGTGTTGGTGGAGACTTACAGCTGTGTTGGTGGAGGCTTACAGCTGTGTTGATGGAGGCTAACAGCTGTGTTGATGGAGGCTTACAGCTGTGTTGGTGGAGGCTTACAGCTGTGTAAGTGGAGGTTTACAGCTGTGTTGGTTGAGGCTTACAGCTGTGTTGGTGGAGGCTTACAGCTGTGTAAGTGGAGGCTTACAGCTGTGTAAGTGGAGGCTTACAGCTGTGTAAGTGGAGGCTTACAGCTGTGTAAGTGGAGGCTTACAGCTGTGTTGATGGAGGCTTACAGCTGTGTTGATAGAGACTTACAGCTGTGTAAGTGGAGGCTTACAGCTGTGTCCGTATCAAGATCAATACAAATCTTAAGAAACATATTAAACAAACCAACAAACAGAAAAGAGCGGAATCAGAAAAGCGAGATATTGACAGAGGGGAAAATTTACAGACGCAGAGGGGAAATATAAAGATAAGAAAAAAGGTCAAAGGAAGAGAGATAAAATGTAAGAAAGGAAACAATTTCCTTTACGACATTACCAAGACGATATAAAAGTTTGTATTAGACCTCAGGAGAGATATGGAACGATAACACACGAAGATAACAAATTTCGTAAAACCAAGCAAAAAAAAAGGAAGAAATTGCTTGAAAAAATGCGAGAAGACATAAAAGAATGAAAAACGCAATAAAGAACCATAAACAAGTGAAAGAGGAGATAACAGAAGAGGAGAAAAGATTCGTTTACAAATATTGGAAAGATTAGGGGTGTCATAAAGATAAGAATGGGATTGTATCTGGATTGTATTTGGATGGGATTCTGGGAGTTCTTCTACTCCCCAAGCCCGGCACGAGGCCAGGCTTGACTTGTGAGAGCTTGGTCCACCAGGTTGTTGCTTGGAGCGGCCCGCAGGCTCACACATCCACTACAGCCCAGTTGGTCCGGAAAATACCATTTATACAAGACGACTCGAGTGAGAGGAACGTGTAGGTTGCAGGAGTTTGAGGTGATGGTGAGGTTAAGAGGAAGGGAGAGGCATTATTTGTGGATCCCATCACACCTCTACACTGACACACACCATCACACTCCCACACTGACACACACCATCACACTCCCACACTGACACACACCATCACACCCCCACACTGACACACACCATCACACTCCCACACTGACACACACCATCACACCCCCCACACTGACACACACCATCACACCTCTACACTGACACACACCATCACACTCCCACACTGACACACACCATCACACCCCCCACACTGACACACACCATCACACC
>NC_091159.1:15524461-15571961 GCF_040958095.1 Procambarus clarkii | reverse complement strand
ATTGCTTTATACGAGGCAGTTTATATTAATACCAATCCATGCTTACTCAGTTGTCAAACCTGCGCTTGAAACAATTTAGAGACCTAATGCCTATTACGTTATCTTCTCCATGAATCTGCTACCCTATTTCTAAAGTAGTATTTACTCATTTATTTTCAGACTGTAAACAAACATTGCCAACTTTTTACCCTTGGTTCCAGTTTTGATATTTTAAGCACCTTGATCAAATTCCTCGTTCCTTCATTTGTGTTCGCCAGGCACGTCCCTTCTCAGTCCTCACTTGTACGCAGTCAAGGAACTTAGTGTCCATAATAACTGTGTCGTGCGTGTGAAATTTGTGTCGACCACAACTGAACTGAAAAAATCAACTTTAAGAAGAGTACTGTGTGTGACACGAGGGAACTGTGAGGCGCCCTGACTGCTGAAACAGATGAGCTCTGAGTGGTTAAGCCTTTGATGGAACATGTGTCGTAATGAGAGGAGGCCAAGGCTGCGAGGACAGAGTCTGATACTATTAAAGTTTTAAAGAACCGTGAACTTTGTACAAGAATTACTGCTATATTCATGACTGCCAAAAACCTATAGAGAAGACTAATTAGTTGAATATAAGACAAGGGTTGATACACTGCAGGCGAGGAGTCACAATAACGTGGCTGAAGTATGTTGACCACACCACACACTAGAAGTTGAAGGGACGACGACGTTTCGGCCCGTCCTGGACCATTCTCAAGTCGATTTGATACTTGGTATCAAGGTTACGTATCAACCGCTTTGATATCGGTTGATACACTAATGATTATATTCTTTATCTCGGCAAATAATTTGTCTGATAACCAAGATTTTTTGGGGGGCAATATTTTGCGTAGGTGACAACATACCTATTTTCTTTGACCTCTTCACCTGCTACATTGTATTGTTCAACTGTAGGTACAATATCAACCACGTATCTAGTAAATATGTAAGTAAAGTACATAGCTAAAATACCACAAAATTCTTTATCATTAATAGGTACTTGACCCGTCCTATTTTTACATGCCAAGCCTGCTCTCTCAGTTTGTTATCGATCAAACTATAATAATCTTCTAAAATTAGAATGTCTCCCTTGACATTTACACTTACAGTTTTATTTTTCCTCGCTCTACTTTTTTGTAAACAGCTTTATTGTATACTGGAAATGAACTCCGCGCCACCTGGAGGTATATAGTCGTAATGGCTTGGTGCTTTCCCCTGATCATTCCTCCTTTCACCACCTGGGGTGCCTCAGGAGTTTAGGAAGTTGTCAGGAAGTTGTCTGGAAGTTGTCAGGAAGTTGTCAGGAAGTTGTCAGGAAGTTGTCAGGAAGTTGTCAGGAAGTTGTCAGGAAGTTGCCTGGAAGTTGTCTGGAAGTTGTCAGGAAGTTGTCTGGAAGTTGTCAGGAAGTTGTCTGGAAGTTGCCTGGAAGTTGTCTGGAAGTTGTCAGGAAGTTGCCTGGAAGTTGCCTGGAAGTTGTCTGGAAGTTGTCTGGAAGTTGCCTGGAAGTTGTCTGGAAGTTGCCTGGAAGTTGCCTGGAAGTTGTCTGGAAGTTGCCTGGAAGTTGCCTGGAAGTTGTCTAGAAGTTGTCTAGAAGTTGTCTGGAAGTTCCTCACTACCTGGACTATCTTGTGTTAAATTTGCACTGTTTTAGCTCTTTTATTAAAACATAACATCATAATCATTGATAATAAAATAACAGAAATATCTGTATTGTTAGCAACTGAATTACTATTTATTGTTACTACTTTTATTTCTTTGTTAATAATAATATTAAAATATTTGTCGTGTTTCGGCATTATAAATAAAACTGTTTTAGTTGTGTGGCTAAATATACACACAATTTTTTTATTTCGTTCCTTCCACGAGACCTCCGCATTAAATACAGGGAGTAGGGCCTCTCCCCCCTCTCTTGTGGTAAAATTAGGTTCAGTCTTGCTCCAGCTGGGAACACTGTGTTGCTTGCAGCTACTAACGCAAGCCAGCCATGCTCCAGCTAGGAACACTGTGTTGCTTGCAGCTACTAACGCAAGCCAGCCATGCTCCTGTTGAGAACACTGTGTTGCTGGCAGTTACTAACGCAAGCCAGCCATGCTCCAGCTAGTAACACTGTGTTGCTGGCAGTTACTAACGCAAGCCAGCCATGCTCCAGCTGGGAACACTGTGTTGCTTGCAGCTACTAACGCAAGCCAGCCATGCTCCAGCTGGGAACACTGTGTTGCTTGCAGCTACTAACGCAAGCCAGCCATGCTCCAGCTGGGAACACTGTGTTGCTTGAAGTTACTAACGCAAGCCAGCCATGCTCCAGCTGGGAACACTGTATTGCTTGGAGTTACTAACGCAAGCCAGTCATGCTCCAGCTGGGAACACTGTATTGCCTGCAGTTACTAACGCAAGCCAGCCATGCTCCAGCTGGGAACACTGTGTTGCCTGCAGTTACTAACGCAAGCCAGGCATGCTCCAGCTGGGAACACTGTGTTGCTTGAAGTTACTAACGCAAGCCAGCCATGCTCCAGCTGGGAACACTGTGTTGCTTGCAGTTACTAACTCAAGTCAGTCATGCTCCAGGTAGGAACATTGCGTTGCTTGAGGTGCAATAGTGATAGGAAAGGTGCCTTCAACAATATATCAAAATTGGTTAAAATGATTGTGTGATGGCCGCTTGTGTTGCCTCACCCAGGCAAGTGTAGACATCTTTCAACAGTGAACTTGCTCGGTGTATTCTCCAGGTGTTTGGCCACGGAGAAATGCTACATAACAAAACATTTCTAAGAAGAATGCTTGTGAACGTAATACTCTTCAAAACACCATTATACTATGTTTTTATGGTATACAGAGAGGTAAGGGATCCTAACATGGGAACCTGAACATGTTTATTGTAATAATTTATATTTTAAAAATATACATAACATGATAGTTACTTATTTGTTACATGGAGGTGGATATTTAATAAATGTGTGACTCGTACTTATTCAATCTTCGTGGAAACGATAATTCTCATCACTACGTTTATTTTCCCCGCACCGAACGAGTTTATTTCCACCCTACTCAACCCTCCCTCACTCCCTTCCACTACCACCATTGACCCCACCCACAATTTTTCCTCCGCTTGGCCTCAAAATTTATGATTCGAGAGTCGATCCCCTCCCCACCCCTTAGATATTTCAGCGGCGCCGCTCCCGGTGCGTACCTGAATATCCAATTTCTGTTCCCGGGCGAGACCAATCTGTCTCGCCCAGTGAGGTAATACACTCGGATTGTACCCTACTGTGCCCCCAATCACGCCCATATCCCTTCAACCAAAATTCTACATTCTACAAAAATTCTCTTGTTGTAGATAATTTGCTACAAAAAAACAAAACTGTTTCAAAACCAGTATTTACTTAGGTTTTGTTTTAATTTAAACTGACCCAATTTCCGTCTATTGTTTCGAGTTCCAAATTTGTGTTAATATATTTAACACGTTAATAATATCTCCCTTACAGACGACGAGTCACAATAACGTGGCTGAAGATCAGAAGACCAAATCATGCATCAGAAAAGGAAGAAAAGACCAGGTTTCGGTCCGTCCTGGACCATTATCAAGTAGCGATAATGGTCCAGATAGACCCAAACATCGCCTCCATTGTATTTTCAGATGTGTATATTATATATCCAAATACAATATACAATTAGAGAAGAACAGAAAGAAGAACAACTTTATACAAAACATCAGGACAAAATACCGCACGAAACAACACAGTCGGGAGTCATTACATCACGTGACCGACAACTGATGGGACGGGAACTAGAGCTCGACACTGTACACACACACACAGGTGAGCGCACACAAACGCGCGAATGCAGGTTCAATTGTCATTATCATTAAACTCCAATTTCCTCATTTCTTGCAATTCTTCACTTTTCCGGATTCTCTTTTTGCTGTGATACCTCTGGTAATCTACTTTTGTTTAGTGGCTCGAGTTTTCATCTCTCGTCGCTAATTATCTTCTTTTCCACTCTGTGGTTCCATTTCTGATTGCTGTATTACCTGTGATGTTATTATCCTCGGTCTTATTATCTGTGATCTCATCTTCGTCTGGTTCCTGTCATTCAGTTTCTTCCTAAATCTATTTACCGGGATTCAATTTACTTCATATTCTGTGTTATCCTGATTCCTTTTATGTTTTTCTCTTGTGCAGCGTATTCGCTTTCTTCCCCCATCACATTACACATCCAACCCATTATCCTCTCCATCATCCTTTCTATCCCCCTCGTCATCATCCTGCCGCTCCCCCATCATTCTTTCCACCTCCATCCTCGTCCTGGTGGTCGTCCCAGGTCCAGTCTGCTCCACTTCACTTTACTCCACTTTTTTCTAATTCTATTTTCACTAAATTCATTCTCTTTTTACTTCGTTTGTTATTGTTGTTGTTGTGTTGACCATTCCGCTCCAGCTGTATGAAACGTGGAGTAGTTTGTGACCAGTGATAAGTACGAGGGTGGATCGCCAGTGTCAATTCTACACATGTGAGTACGATACTAAGGTGGACCTCCAATGTAAACATTTTTTTTTTTTTGAGATATATACAAGAGTTGTTACATTCTTGTACAGCCACTAGTACGCGTAACGTTTCGGGCAGGTCCCTGGAATACGATCCCCTGCCGCGAAGAATCGTTTTTTCATCCAAGTACACATTTTACTGTTGCGTTAAACAGAGGCTACAGTTAAGGAATTGCGCCCAGTAAATCCTCCCCGGCCAGGATACGATTATGTAGGCCAGGATACGATTATTATGTAGACACCCTTGAGTACGATATTATGACGGGCCTCCAATGTACACCAATATGTATACCCAACTGACGTAATATTACTCACCATCGAGGACAAAACTCTACACCGTAGTGAGTAAATACGTGGCTCGCCCTCCTCGGCACTACAGCCGAGGAAGCTCACATTACAGCCTAGGTAGGTGGCACTACAGCCGAGGAAGCTCACATTACAGCCTAGGTAGGTGGCACTACAGCCGAGGAAGCTCACATTACAGCCTAGGTAGGTGGCACTACAGCCGAGGAAGCTCACATTACAACCTAGGTAGGTGGCACAACAGCCGAGGAAGCTCACATTACAGTCTAGGTAGGTGGCACTACAGCCGAGGAAGCTCACATTACAGCCTAGGTAGGTGGCACTACAGCCGAGGAAGCTCACAATATAGCCTAGGTAGGTGGCACTACAGCCGAGGAAGCTCACAATATAGCCTAGGTAGGTGGCACTACAGCCGAGGAAGCTCACAATACAGCCTAGGTAGGTGGCACTACAGCCGAGGAAGCTCACAATACAGCCTAGGTAGGTGGCAAGCCAATCATCACCAAATCTCCAGTCCAAGAATCTTTTGGGGGGCCATAAACTATTGTTGATGCTCTCCTGAGACATGATTGGCTCCCTCCGGTAGACACAATGTTTATACTTTCTATGGTTCTTCAATAGCACTTCGTCTGCTAACATTACTCTTGACACGGAAATCAAAGGAAGTCTTCTCTTATGAGCTCCTTAGAATTCTTACCGCTTTTATCGTCTGGCAGTCACCCCTAAGCTCCCGAAGCACACCTGGACCCTCCTCTCCGGGGTCTTTCTATCACCCCTTTCCTGCCAATTCAGCCCTGGAGAATCTGTGGAACTGCCCTCAGTGACAATGACTGTTTCCCCAAAGACAGACTCTGGAACAATTCTTTCCGTGCGGTGCCATATCTTGTGTGGCTGTGACGTTAACTCCCGCATCCCGGGGGACAAGACCGCTGTCTTTCCTTCGGCAGGTTTTCCAGAATTCCAGCGTGCGGTCGTTAATCTGGCCTGGAGAGGAATTGCGGCAGGCAGACTTCACCCGGACGGATTTATCAAGACTTACAACATATCACGACGATGGCAAGACAGTCTAATCACATTCACCGATTTTAACCATATTTTGTGCACAATACTTTATATATATTTACTATATTAAATATGTATATATTTATATTATATTGTATATATATATATATATATATATATATATATATATATATATATATATATATATATATATATATATATATATATATATATATGTATATAAATATATGTCGTACCTAGTAGCCAGAACGCACTTCTTGGCCTACTATGCAAGGCCCTATTTGCCTAATAAGCCAAGTTTTCCTGAATTAATATATTTTCTCTAATTTTTTTCTTATGAAATGATAAAGCTACCCATTTCATTATGTATGAGGTCATTTTTTTTTATTGAAGTTAAAATTAACGTAGATATATGACCGAACCTAACCAACCCTACCTAACCTAACCTAACCTATCTTTATAGGTTAGGTTAGGTTAGGTAGCCGAAAAAGTTATTTTAGGTTAGGTTAGGTAGGTTAGGTAGTCGAAAAACAATTAATTCATGAAAACTTGGCTTATTAGGCAAATCGGGCCTTGCATAGTTGGCTGAGAAGTGCGTTCTGGCTACTAGGTACGACATATATATATATATATATATATATATATATATATATATATATATATATATATATATATATATATATATATATATATATATATGTCGTACCTAGTAGCCAGAACGCACTTCTGAGCCTACTATGCAAGTCCCGATTTGCCTAATAAGCCAAGTTTTCATGAATTAATTGCTTTTCGACTACCTAACCTACCTAACCTAACCTAACCTAACTTTTTCGGCTACCTAACCAAACCTAACCTATAAAGATAGGTTAGGTTAGGTTAGGTAGGGTTGGTTAGGTTCGGTCATATATCTACGTTAATTTTAACTCCAATAAAAAAAAATTGACCTCTTACATAATGATATGGGTAGCTTTATCATTTCATAAGAAAAAAATTAGAGAAAATATATTAATTCATGAAAACTTGGCTTATTAGGCAAATCGGGCCTTGCATTGTAGGCTGAAAAGTGAGTTCTGGCTACTAGGTACGACATATATATATATATATATATATATATATATATATATATATATATATATATATATATATATATATATATATATATATATATATATATATATATATATATATATATATATATAATGTGACGGTGAAGCGTTGGTATTCGGCTGTTTCAAAAGCTAGGGGCAGGGCCTCGTCACATAATAGAAAAAAAAAGAGAAAAGCTGGAGCTTTCGTCTGTGGTAAGGTAATGGGAAGACACACAAAACACAAGTAAATTAACAATGAAATTTTAATTACTATAGAAAAACAAGACATGAATAAAGTTTAAGCACATAAAATATAAAAGACAAGTCAACAAACAAAATAATATGAATAATCACTGGCAAATGAAAAGTTACGTTAAGACAAGTGAGTTACAGTGATAGCAAAATAAAGTATTAGTGGTGCTGGAATATCGGCTTCGAGCTGCCACCTCCCTTAGTACCCGAAAGCCAAGGCTTAGTCTACCAGCGAGAGATTCAACTGCTTGGAGCACTGAGATATTCTGACAATATTAGCGCACTGCAGTCCAGACATCAACTTGTGGCGGAGGGCGAAGGGCAGGTGCGACGGGACACCAGCCAATCAGCGACAGGCAGGCAAAGGATGAGCAGTTTGCTGGTTACGGTGGCTGAAGCAGGTGTGCCGGTGTGCTGGATACGTTCTGCTCTCTGGGCAAAACGTTTGGCGATACTTGCTGGACGTATCTTCTATATTATCTTGTATATTGACGTACTTGTGAAGGGAAGAGCAGGCTCAATCTCTCTCTCTCTCTCTCTCTCTCTCTCTCTCTCTCTCTCTCTCTCTCTCTATATATATATATATATATATATATATATATATATATATATATATATATATATATATGTATTTATATTGTTACATATATTTATATATACATATATATATTTCTTCAAAGTTGTCAGTGTAATGTCAATCGTACCCTATCTGTCCCTGTAACCCATCTGTCCTTGTACCTTTCACCTGTGTTGAACCTGTGTATCTTCCTGTAACTTGCACATCTGTAAACACGTCACTAACTAATGGTCGTTATAAGTTTCCTCATTTTCTCACATTATCAGAAAACCATTTTTAATTGTTATGGAAGTACACACACACACACACACACACACACACACACACAGACACACACACACACACACACACACACACACACACACACACACACACACACAGCGCATAGCGCATACTTTAGCGCATAGAATGAGAGCGAAGCTGCTGGTCATGGGGGACCTAAATCACGGAGAAATAGATTGGGAAACGAGGAATCCCCATGGCGGGGAGGAGACCTGGGGAGCGAAGCTGGTAGACGTTATTGACAGGAATTTCCTAACACAGCATGTGAAAGAAGATACTAGGGAAAGAGGAGGGGATACGCCCAGCCTATTAGATCTCATTATCACTCAGAATGTAGAAGACATCGAGCAGTTGGAACATGAAATACCACTAGGAGCTAGTGACCATTGTGTCCTAGTCTTTGACTACATGATGGAGCTTAAAATTGTGACCAAAGGACAAGAGGTCCGGGAAAGGAGACTTGATTACAGAAAAGGGGACTACAGAAGGATAAGGGACTACCTGGGAGAAGTGCAGTGGGAGGAAGAACTTAGAGGAAAAACAGTGCAAGGTATGATGAACCAAGTCATATTGAAATGCAAGGAGACTGAAGAGAGATTTATTCCAACAATAAAGGAAAAAAGCAGGAGGGAATATAATAACCCATGGTTTAATAGACAGTGTCAGGAAGCAAAGGTGAGAAGCAGGAGGGAGTGGAGGAAGTACAGAAGACAAAGGACAGAGGACAACAGGATTAGATGTAACAGAGCTAGGAATGATTACATTAACATAAGACGAGTGTCGGAAAGAAATTAAGAGAATGATATTGCAGTCAAAGCGAAAAAGCAACCAAAATTACTACATAGCCATATAAGAAGGAAGATGTCGGTAAATGACCAAGTGACAAGACTGAGGAAAACAGAAGGGGCATATACAGAAAGCGACAAGGAAATCTGCGAGGTACTGAATGCAAAATTCCATGGAGTGTTCACAACCGAGCCTGAGCAGCTCCCATTGTTAGAAGAGATTACCCAAGATGAAAGACTATCGGATATAGAGGTGACAGCAGAGGATGTAATGAAACAGTTGACAACACTGGATGCAAATAAAGCTGTTGGACCAGACAAAGTATCACCGTGGATACTCAAAGAGGCAGCGCAGGCTCTCAGCGTGCCTCTGGCAATGATCTTTAATGAGTCACTTATGTCGGGAGAATTGCCCAGTTGCTGGAAGGAGGCAAATGTCGTACCGATTTTCAAAAAGGGTGATAGGGAGGAGGCACTTAACTACAGACCCGTATCACTGACAAGCATCCCCTGCAAAATACTTGAAAGAATAATTAGGCTAAGACTTGTTGAGCACCTGGAGAGCATTGGGTTTGTAAACAAGCACCAACATGGGTTCTGGACAGGGAAATCATGCCTAACAAACCTTTTAGAATTCTATGATAAAGTAACAAGGATAAGGCAGGACAGAGAAGGCTGGGCAGACTGCATATTTCTTGACTGCCAAAAGGCCTTTGATACGGTACCGCACATGAGACTGCTATACAAACTTGAGAGGCAGGCAGGAGTAAGCGGAAAGGCCCTAGTATGGGTGAAGAACTACCTAACAGGAAGGAGCCAGAGGGTAATGGTAAGGGGCGAAAAGTCGGACTGGCGAACAGTAACAAGTGGAGTACCTCAAGGATCGGTGCTGGGACCAATCCTCTTTCTAATTAACGTAAATGATATGTTTACAGGAGTGGAATCATACATGTCAATGTTTGCAGATGACGCAAAATTAATGAGAAGAGTTGTGACAGACGAGGATTGTAGGATCCTCTAAGAGGACTTAAACAGGCTGCAGAGATGGTCAGGGAAATGGCTACTGGAGTTTAACACCAGTAAATGTAAAGTTATGGAAATGGGATCAGGTGACAGAAGACCAAAGGGACAGTACACAATGAAGGGGAACAGCCTACCTGTAACGATTCGAGAAAGAGACCTGGGAGTGGATGTGACACCTAATCTAACTCCTGAGGCACATATAAATAGGATAACGACAGCAGCGTACTCTACACTGGCGAAAATTAGAACTTCATTCAGAAACCTAAATGAGGAAGCTTTTAGGGCGCTTTACACTGCCTACGTGAGACCCGTCTTAGAGTATGCCGCGCCATCATGGAGCCCCCACCTGAAGAAACACATAAAGAAACTGGAGAAGGTTCAGAGGTTTGCGACGAGGCTTGTCCCAGAGTTACGAGGGATGGGATATGAAGAGCGGCTGAAGGAACTGAACCTTACGACACTAGAGAAAAGAAGGGAGAGAGGAGATATGATAGGGACATATAAAATACTCAGGAGAATTGACAAAGTGGAAATAGATGAAATGTTCACACGTAATAATAACAGAACGAGGGGACATGGGTGGAAACTAGAAACTCAGATGAGTCACAGAGATGTTAGGAAGTTTTCTTTTAGCGTGAGAGTAGTAGAAAAATGGAATGCACTTGGGGAACAGGTTGTGGAAGCAAATACTATTCATACTTTTAAAACTAGGTATGATAGGGAAATGGGACAGGAGTCATTGCTGTAAACAACCGATAGCTGGAAAGGCGGGATCCAAGAGTCAATGCTCGATCCTGCAAGCACATATAGGTGAGTACATATAGGTGAGTACACACACACACACACACACACACACACACACACACACACACACACACACACACACACACACACACACACACACACACACACACACACACACACACACACACACACACACACACACACACAAGAAGCGGGACTGTTGAAAATACCGAGGTCAAAGGACAGGAAGACCTGAATATATGCAACAGGGATAAGAACGAATACATTAATATACGAAGAGTGTCAGAAACTATGAAAATTATATTTCCTGCAAAGCTAAGACACAACTAAAACTCCTACATACTCATGTAAGAAGGAAAATGACAGTGAACGACTAAGTGAAAAGGTTATGAAAATGGGGAGGTGGATATACAGGATATATTAAGGAAATTTGTGAGGAACTTAATGCCAGTTTCCATGGAGTGTTCCTGAACAGCTCAACTGAACCTGAACCTCAGTGCTAGAAGAGGAGGTTTTCCCTAGATGAGAGACTATTAAGTATTCAAGAAACAGCAGAATTAATGAATTAATGAACATAGCATCACTGGACGAAGCTAATGCTATTGGGCCAGACAACTTATCACCACGGATGTTAAAAGAATTAACACAGGCCTTTAGCATACCTCTAGCATTGATCTTTAATGTATCAATTATAAAAGGACAAATTGCTCAGTTGCAGAAAGAGCGCAAATGTGGTACCAATTTAAAATAAAGGAAATAGAGAAGAGGCACTTAACTACAGACCAAAGTCACTGACGAGTATCCCTTTGCAAAGTTGCAAAAGAAAAATAAAGATAAGACTAGTTGCACACCGAGAGAGAATCTTGTAAGCAAGCAAACATCAACATGACTTTGGGGAAGAAAAATCATGGCTGACAAACCTGCTGGAGTTCTGTGACAAGGTAACAAAACTAAGGTAGGACAGACAAGGTTGTGCAGATTAATTTAGCTTCATTAAGAATAATTTTACGGGTAATCGGATTTACTGTAGATCCGATTAACCGTAGAATTATTCTTAATAAAGCTAAATTACCTAATCTCATTAATTCATATAAGCACAGACCTCGTGGTGTCCAGAGTGGGTATAGTGTTTCCAAGGACCCCGGCCACAGGTCCCAGACACCACCACAGTTGAGCACTCATCTGAAGCTTCGACATCCTTTGGGGAGTCTCTGAGGATTCCCTTGGGGAGTCCCTGGTTAGACCCTTGGGGAGTCCCTGGTGAGACCCTTGGGGAGTCCCTGGGGAGTCCTTGAGGAGTCCACTGGGGAGTCCCTGGGGATTTCCTGGGGGTCCCTTAGGAGTCCCTTAGGGAGTCCCTGTGGAGTCCCTGTGGAGTCCCTGGTGAGTCCCTGTGGAGTCCCTTGGGGAGTCCCTGTGGAGTCCCTTGGGGAGTCCCTGGTGAGTCCCTGGGGAGTCCCTGGGGAGTCCCAGGGCAGTCCCTGGTGAGTCCCTGTGGAGTCCCTGGGGAGTCCCTGGTGAGTCCCTGTGGAGTCCCTGTGGAGTCCCTGGGGAGTCCCTGGTGAGTCCCTGGTGAGTCCCTGTGGAGTCCCTGTGGAGTCCCTGGGGAGTCCCTGGTGAGTCCCTGTGGAGTCCCTGGTGAGTCCCTGTGGAGTCCCTGGTGAGTCCCTGTGGAGTCCCTGGGAAGCATCTAACTAACAACGTCTAATAATGGACACCACATGAAGCACTCTCCCTGACACACATAAACACTACCTCCTACCATCTTGTTCAGAACAGTGAAGGTGATGGGTCTGGAATCTGGTTCAAGACCCATCAGAAAGGTTGTAGGAAACATCCGAAAATTTGGTTTTAATACATTTATTGTTTCATTCACCTTCATTCAAGCACTACAGCATTGTAAAATGTTTCTCCATATAAGTTATTCATGAAGCAATAGACAGGGGCAGAGAACATGATCACATATTAACAGGTTTTTGACAGTTTAAGTATATTTGGAACACGGAAGCTTGCGAGGATGCAACACCATATTGAGTTGCATCCTCGAGACTTGTATCGCCAAACATCACTAAATATAATCCTGGCGAAAGTAAACCTTGAGGAGAATTAAAGAGTAAACAGTGTTGAGAGACGAATATAACCAAGAGAAATATTGGGTTTACGTCACATAAATGCTGTTTATTGCCTCGTAAACTTGCAAATGAAAGAGTGAAAGAAAATAGCTCCATATTTTATGAAAAATAAATATGGTCAAAACAAAAATAAAATATAATTTTCGTAAAAAAAAAATTGTTTATAATATTTACATATGTATAATATTTGAATGATGGTACAAATTTTTTAATTATACACAAAATTTGTTAAGTGGGATATTTTATTTGCCAGTAAAGACGTTTACTAACAGATATTTTTTTCTTTTGACTGAGCACAGGACTCAGTTGTTGGAGTGGGCCCAACAACTGAGGCAGCTGCTGGAGTGAACCCAACAACTGAGACACCTGCTGGAGTGGACCCAACAACTGAGGCAGCTGCTGGAGTGAACCCAACAACTGAGACACCTGCTGGAGTAGACCCAACAACTGAGGCAGCTACTGGAGTGGACCCAACAACTGAGGCAACAGTTGTTGGGTCACGAACGATTATTTTTTGCCCCACATTGTGACCACTCCGCAGGGCACAACACACACCTGTCCTATCACAGCTCATTCAACCAAATCAGTATAACCGAGGAAGCGCAATAAGATAATCAGCCGTTATGGAGCGTTGCAATGGGCAGTGTGACAACTGCTGTTGCCTCAGTAATGCGGGTCGCAGCAGCCATGATAGGGATGGTAGTGGGTAGCGGAGGTGGTCAGTAATGTGTGCTAGCATTAATAGAGGTGGTGGCGGCGGAAGTAGCATGGTGAAACTTACTATATATATATATTTGTTTTTCCAGTGGTAAGTGTATGCCACATAGAGAGGGAGGGAGGGAGAGAGGGAGAGAGAGAGAGAGAGAGAGAGAGAGAGAGAGAGAGAGAGAGAGAGAGAGAGAGAGAGAGAGAGAGAGAGAGAGAGAGAGAGAGAGAGAGAGAGAGAGAGAGAGAGAGAGAGAGAGAGAGAGAGAGATAAAGCCGATCTATCCTGAGCTCACTGGGCATGGTAAGATTTGTTGCTACGTCAAGATACGGCGGGAAGGTAGACAGGCAGGCGGGAAGATAGACAGACAAGCGGGAAGATAGACAGACAAGCGGGAAGATAGACAGACAAGCGGGAAGATAGACAGACAAGCGGGAAGATAGACAGACAAGCGGGAAGATAGACAGGCAGGCGGGAAGATAGACAGACAAGCGGGAAGATAGACAGACAAGCGGGAAGATAGACAGACAAGCGGGAAGATAGACAGACAAGCGGAAAGATAGACAGACAAGCGGGAAGATAGACAGGCAGGCGGGAAGATAGACAGGCAGGCAGGCAGGCAAACTCTCACGCAAAGTAATCGTATTCTCACGAAACTTCATTTGCGTAATAGCATCAATTTTTTAGCGCAACCGCTTAAAAAAAGGCGCCGTACATGCCTTGTTTTGAGGGGGTTGGGATGGGAGAGGGAGTGGAGGAAGGTGGGGGGGGGATAGGAGGAAGGAAGAGGGGGAACGTACAGGGGGATAGGAGAAGGGATAGGCTGTTGTGGGGATGTAGTGGACGAAGGTCCTTATTGCCTTCGTGTTCCTCTCACACTCGACACTCCAGTCCTGCAACGCCATCATTGTGGGCCATATATTTGTTGTTGCTTTTTCAGGGGTGAAAAAATATTTAAGCATCGGCTGAAAAAAATTGTGCATTTGCGAATTTCGTTTAGGAAGATTTTGTGTTATTTAATCAGATAGCAACTATTAATTATGAATTCTGTCTGGGAGGAAAACATCGAGGGACACTTCTGGTTTATACAAAAATCTTATATTGTGACGCTCCGCTGAGGACAAACATAAAATTCTCCAAAAATTTATGAAAATACACTTCGGCAGATTAAATGGAATTAACTTTACATAAAGGTTTATAAAGATTTCAAGCTTTACCGGAAAATAAAAATGACAATTCTAAATATTTTTCTGGTTATAATTCACAATTTTAATACATAGTTGTTAGCAGTCACAAAAATATTGAATAAGCAACATTGAATTTTATACATATTTTCTTTGGGATTATATTTTCTTTGGGTGAGATGGTAAAGAACAAGGGGATGAATGGCATAACATAGGGGTATTAATTGGGTATTAAATGTATCAACAGGGCAGCTTATGTTCCTTAGGAAGGGTCATTGAATGCTGTCTCTGCGTTGGCTCTGACTCTTGAAGTGGGTAAAATGTAATTATGTGTTAGCCCCATAGTGAAGAACATCGTCACAGCATTGCTGGAAGCAGGTTCTGGGAAGGGCAAAGTGCGCCTCCTAGCTGCGCAAGCTTCCCATGCCGGGGACTTCCTGTTGGCTGTTCGTAATTCCGCCTTGGGCACCCCCTGGACCATCGGGATCTAAGTCTCCAAGGAGCTGGATGAGTTCTTCGAACAGTGATTGTTATATGTGAGTGCGTTTTCGGCAAACTGTACCAATGTAATAAAATCAAATAAAATTTAAGAAAATAAAATAGGGGTGGTAGGAGAAGAAAATATTAGTGTTCAGTGAGAATGTACAAGGTCTTCTCTGAATACTTCTCTCTCTCTCTCTCTCTCTCTCTCTCTCTCTCTCTCTCTCTCTCTCTCTCTCTCTCTCTCTCTCTCTCTCTCTCTCTCTCTCTCTCTCTCTCTCTCTCTCTCTCGCTCTCTCTCTCTCTCTCTCTCTCTCTCTCTCTCTCTCTCTCTCTCTCTCTCTCTCTCTCTCTCTCTCTCTCTCTCTCTCTCTCTCTCTCTCTCTCTCTCTCTCTCTATATATATATATATATATATGTCGTACCTAATAGCCAGAACACACTTCTCTGCCTATTATTCAAGGCCCGATTTGCCTAATAAGCCAAGTTTTCATGAATTAATGTTTTTTCGTCTACCTAACCTACCTAACCTAACCTAACCTAGCTTTTTTTGGCTACCTAACCTAACCTTACCTATAAATATAGGTTAGGTTAGGTTAGGTAGGGTTGGTTAGGTTCGGTCATATATCTACGTTAATTTTAACTCCAATAAAAAAAAATTGACCTCATACATAGAGAAAAGGGTTGCTTTATCATTTCATCAGAAAAAAATTATAGTAAATATATTAATTCATGAAAACTTGGCTTATTAGGCAAATCGGGCCTTGAATAGTAGGCTGAGAAGTGAGTTCTGGCTACTAGGTACGACATATATATATATATATATATATATATATATATATATATATATATATATATATATATATATATATATATATATATATATATATATATATATATATATATATATACACATATATATATATATACGTATATATATATAGATATAGGTGTATTTGCGGCGAGGTGGTGGCTGACAGATACGGCCACCATGGCCTACTCTGCCAAAGCACAGGGGGATGGCACTCGAGGCACAATGAAGTTAACGACATCATCAAGAGGAGCCTCACCACAGCTGGATGCCCAGCTGAAAGAGAGCCCCGTTACCTAACGCCCCGTAACTCTGATGCTCTTATTGGTCGCCCGGATGGTATCACAGTGAACCCCTGGAAGAATGGCAAGCAGTTGGTATGGGACTACACGTGCGTATCAACCCTGGCTAACACCTACATTAACCTCAGTGTTGCACAACCAGGTGGCGCTGCCACCCACAGGGAAGCAGCCAAATCCCGTAAGTATAGTGAACTGGATCACCACTACAATTTTGTCCCCATTGCTTCTGAGACACTCGGCGCCTGGGGTAAAAGTGCTACCAGTTTTTTGAAGGAACTGGGTTCTAGGCTCATTGAAACAACAAGGGACCCAAGAGCTGCAAGCTTTCTTTTCCAGCGCCTCAGTGTGGCGATACAGAGGGGAAATGCGCACTGCATCCAGGGTTCCTGCCCGCCATCTGAGGAGCTGGAGGAACTCGACAACCTATGATAACCATCTTTGTAACCCATATGTAACTCCTTTTTTGTAACAAAGTTCAAATAAAGTAAATATATATGTGTACATACAAAAGAATGGGGGTGGTAGGAGAAGATAATATTAGTGTTCAGTGAGAAACCACAAGGTCTCCTCTGAATACTTTTTATTTTCTTCTCCGAGGCTATGGGTCCCCACATTGGCACCAGAGGTGGTACCCTCACAAACTTTTATATATATATATATATATATATATATATATATATATATATATATATATATATATATATATATATATATATATATATATGTCGTACCTAGTAGCCAGAACGCACTTCTCAGCCTACTATGCAAGGCCCGATTTGCCTAATAAGCCAAGTTTTCATGAATTAATGTTTTTTCGACGACCTAACCTACCTAACCTAACCTAACCTAACTTTTTCGGCTACCTAACCTAACCTAACCTATAAAGATAGGTTAGGTTAGGTTAGGTAGGGTTGGTTAGGTTTGGTCATATATCTACGTTAATTTTAACTCCAATAAAAAAAAATTGACCTCATACATAATAAAATGGGTAGCTTTATCATTTCATAAGAAAAAAATTAGAGAAAATATAATAATTCAGGAAAACTTGGCCTATTAGGCAAATCGGGCCTTGCATAGTAGGCTGAGAAGTGCGTTCTGGCTACTAGGTACGACATATATATATATATATATATATATATATATATATATATATATATATATATATATATATATATATATATATATATATATATATAAATATATATATATATATATATATATATATATATATACATATATATATACATATATATATATACATATATATATATATATATATATATATACATATATATATACATATATATATACATATATATATACATATATATATACATATATATATACATATATATACATAGACTAGAAATAAAAATGAATTTTGGAGAATTGATTTTTGAATTACCACCAACAATGAAAAGAAATGTACGAAAGATTGAGAAAATTCGTGTTAGAATTATTAATAGACTAGAAATAAAAAATGAATTTTGGAGAATTGATTTTTGAATTACCACCAACAGTGAAAAGAAATGTACGAAAGATTGAGAAAATTCGTGTTAGAATTATTAATCTTACTTTTTCGGTCATATTTAATAATATATACATATATATATACATATATATATACATATATATATACATATATATGTGTATATATATATATATATATATATATATATATATATATATATATATATATATATATATATATATATATATATATATATATATATATTGCCGATGATGCATTAACCGCATTATTAACCGCATTAACCGATGCATTAAGGTCAATAACCGTGAAAGTGTTAAACCTCTCCCTGCAAGATGACCAATGGGACCAAGCAACGCTCCCAGTTAGACTCGGGGGTATAGGTATTCGCAAGGCGACACAGTTAGCATTGCCAGCATTCTTATCTTCGACCAGTGCAACAGGTGAATTAGTTAAGGAAATACTACCGGAACACCTAAGAGACTTCATTGGGATTCATGATCCCAAATTCGCGGAAGGAGCCGGTCAGTGGGACACTCTTGTCAACTCTCATCCTCGACCGACTTTTCCAAATGACTGCAAACAGTCCAAATGGGATAGCCCCATAGTGGAGAACATCGCCACATCATTGCTGGAGGCAGCTTCCAGGAAGGACAAAGCGCGTCTTCTAGCTGTGCAAGCGCCCCATGCCGGGGACTTCCTGTTGGCAGTCCCTAATTCCGCCTTGGGCACCCGCCTGGACCATCGGACCCTAAGTATTGGTGTTGCTCTGCGCCTTGCCGCCCCTATCTCCACCGAGCATCGGTGTATTTGCGGCCATGCACGGGCAGACCAATACGGCAGCCATGGTCTCATCTGTCGTAAGACACAGGGAAAGATTGCCAGACATGAAGCAGTCAATGACATCATCAAGAGAAGTTTGGCTTCAGCTGGATGCCCAGCACAAAGGGAACCTCAGTTGTGCAGACCTGACAACAGCCAAAAACGCCCAGATGGAGTCACCCTGCAGCCGTGGAGAGAAGGTAAACAGGTCGTGTGGGACTACACGTGTGCATCCACATTGGCTGATACCTATCTACCTTACAGCGCAGCTGAGGGAGGCGGGGCGGCCACCTTCAGGGAGACCCAGAAAACTAACAAGTACAGGGACCTAGAACGTTGTTACAGGTTCGTGCCAATAGGCTCTGAGACTCTGGGCGCCTGGGGTAAATGTGCACTTAAGTTCCTGAAGGAGCTGGGCGAGGAACTCATTGGGAAGACTAGAGACCCAAGAGCGGCCAGTTTTATGTTTCAGCGCCTCAGTGTCGCTGTTCAGAGGGGAAATGCGTTCTGTATCTTGGGTACGCACCCGACCCCCGAGGAGCTGGACGAGGTCTTCGAACACTGATTGGTATATTGTTGTATAAGTGTGTGTTTTCTGTAAACTGTAGCATTGCAATAAAATCAAATAAAAAAAAATAAAAAAAATAATAGGGGTGGTAGGAGAGGAAAAGATTAAAGTATTCAGTGAGAATCCACAAGGTCTTCTCTGAACACTATTTATTTTCTTCTTCGAGGATGTGGGTCCCTTTAATTAAACCAGTGGTGGTACCCCTAAATATATATATATATATATATATATATATATATATATATATATATATATATATATATATATATATATATATATATATATATATATATATATATATATTTTTTTTTTTTTTTTTTTTTTTTTTTTTTTTAAACCTAGAAGGGGTACCACCTCTGGTGCAAATGTAGGGACCCATAGCCTCGGAGAAGAAAATAAAGAGTACTCAGAGAAGACCTTGTGGATCCTCACTGAACACTTTGATATTTTCTTCTCCTACCACCCCTATTCTTTTGTTAAGTGTGTATATTTATCTAACTTTATTTGAAAATGTCATTACACAAAAAAAGTTACAATATTGATTACATGCAGGGTACAAGGCTGCTTGTCACAAGTTGAAAAGCTCCTCCAGCTCCTCAGATGGCGGGCGGGAACCGTGGATGCAGTGAGCATTTCCTCTCTGGATTGCCACACTAAGGCGCTGAAAAAGAAAACTGGCAGCTCTGGGGTCTCTAGTTGTATCGATTAGCTTAGACCCCAACTCCTTTAAAAAGCTAGCAGCACTTTTACCCCAGGCACCAAGTGTCTCTGAGGCAATGGGGACAAAATTGAAGTGGTGCTCAAGGTCTCTGTATTTACGTGACTTGGCCGCTTCCCGGTGATTGGCAGCTCCTCCTGCTTGTGTAGCACTGAAGTCAACATAGGTACTGGCCAAAGTTGAAACGCAAGTGTAGTCCCACACCAACTGTCTACCATTCTTCCAGGGGTTCACCGTAATTCCGTCTGGGCGACCGACAGGCTCATCAGAGTTGCGGGACATTAGGTAACGGGGCTCTCTCTCTGCTGGACAACCGGCTGTGGTAAGGCTCCTCTTAATAATGTCATTAACCTCGCCGTGTCTTGCATGCCATCCTCCCGTCCTTTGGCAAAGAAGGCCATGCCGTCCGTATTTGTCGGCCTCTGCCTCGCCGCAAATACACCTGTATTTGGTGTGGATTGGGGCAGCTAGGCGGAGAGCCACGGCAATTCGGAGGGCCTGCGGTGTGAGACGGGTGCCGGTTGCTGACATTGGGGTTGCTAATAGGAAATCACCTGCATGGGGAGCTGCTACAGCTCTAAGTCGGGCAGTGTCATGTGGTGTCGTCGCAGCTTCTAGCAAAGTTGCAGCTTCTTGGTCGGCAATGGGGCGATCCCAGCAGGATTGCTTATGGGCTTCAGAAGGCGGTGGTTGGGGTGCTGGTCCTGCGAGAGAGACCCATTTGGTTGTGCAGTCTGTGAAGCTGGGATCATGTACCCCAGCCTGTTGAACTAGGTGCTCAGGTAGGATTTCCTTCACCAGGTTGTCAGACCCCACTGAAGAGGACAGGAATGCTGGTACAGCAATTTGTGTTGCTGTGCGCACGCCAAGGCCCCCGAGTCTGACAGGAAGGGAGGCCTGTTTCCACTGTGAGTCGCTGAGGGAAAGATTGAGGGCTTTTTCTAGTGTTGATTTCAGCAAGCTGTCATACTCTTCTAATTTATATATATATATTTATATATATATATATATATATATATATATATATATATATATATATATATATATATATATATATATATATATATATATATATATATATATATATATATATTGTTGTTGGACGACATATTCGACCTCGAGACACAAAAGAAGGTCACTACCAAAGATACCTTACAAGCAGAACTTATTACAGAAGGAGGAAAGAATCGAGGCAACTACAGAAGCACCATACTGTCCCCCGAGCTTAAAGCGGCAGCTAAAAGCCTTCGTGAGAACAAGGAGATAGTTGTCAGGAGAGGTGACAAGGCGCCAATATATGTCATTCTTAAAAAAGACGAATATCTGGCGAAAATGAACATCATACTCTCTGACCAAACTAAGTTCCAAAGGGTAACGAAGGACACTACAGCCGAATTAAAAGCAAAGGTCAACAAACTGATCGAAACTGTGAACGCCAAGAAATCCGGACTCCACTTGCCAAAGATCATTGGGGAATATAAACCTGGATATGCGTATGGAAATGTCAAGACGCACAAGCCTGGAAACCCACTTCGGCCAATCATTAGCCAGATATCCACACCCACGTACAGACTGGCGAAGCGACTCAACGGCCTGCTGACTCCTTATGTTCCTTGCGCCTTCAGCCTGAAGTCTCCAAAGGAATTTGTTGACTTACTGCGGGGCACACGGGCCACAGGGATAAGAGCCTCGTTGGACGTAGAATCGCTGTTTACCAACGTACCTGTGGACGAGACAATCGGAATGATAGCCGACAGAGTGTATCGTGATCAAGCCTGTACTCCTCTTGACATACCAGAAAATATTCTGAGGAAACTACTCCAAGCTTGTACTAAAGAGGCACCCTTCTTGAGCCCGGATGGGCACATGTATAAGCAAGTAGATGGGGTCGCCATGGGTTCTCCCCTAGGTGTCCTGTTTGCAAACTTCTACATGGGTACCATCGAGCAAAAAGTCTTAGTCGACATGAACTTGAAACCGGCCATATACTGCAGGTATGTTGACGACATTTTTACACAGGTACCTGATGTCAGACATCTGCAGGAGCTGAAGGAGGCATTTGAGCAGAGTTCCGTGCTGCGTTTCACTTACGAGATGGAAAAGGATGGGAAGCTGCCCTTTCTAGATGTAACAGTCATGGAAAAGGGCGGAGGTTTCCACACTGCAGTCTACACTAAGGAAACAAACATAGGAATGTGCCTAAATGCCAACAGCGACTGCCCAGACAGGTACAAGAGGAGTGTTGTCAATGCATATGTCGACCGTGCTCTCAGCCACAGCTCAGAATGGAAGCAAGTCGACGAAGAACTCTGTAGGGTAAGGCAGGTCCTAGTCAATAACGGCTTCTCCAATGGTTTCGTCGAAGACATCATAAGAAGGTAAGTGAAAAGCCATTGTGACGATAATCTCCTTCAAGAGATTGAGCCTGCTCTTCCCTCCACAATTACGTCGTTGAAATTATATAAAACTACTATGGAAGAAAATGTCCAACAACGACAACAACACCAGCAAGGTTTGCCAGAGCGCAAAACGTTGCAGCCAGGGACACCTGTTCAGACTCAAACCGCCAAACTACCTGTTGATCGCTACCGGCTCCGCTGATTGGTCGCCGGCCGGGCTGCAACTGCACTCCACCCCCCCCCCCATACTACTTGATGTCTGGGGTCGCCACGACCTCAGACTATTCTGTGCTTTCGCAGTTATCACTCCTCCCGGCTAGACGTTAGCGTGTACTGAGAGAGGTGGTAGCTTAAAGCCAATATTCCAGCACCTCCCTTTAATTTTGTGTTGCACTTCTTGTTATTTTATCTTAACGTAACTTTTCATTGTGTCATTTAATTATTCTTATTATTTTGATTGATTGATTTTATTATACAAATTTGTTTGTCCATTTTTTCATGTTTTGATTTATTTAACGTAATTAAAATTTCATTGTTAAAATTTACTTGTGTTTTGTGTGTCTTCTCCTTACCTTACCACAGACGAAGTTCCAGTTTTTCTATTTTTTTTTTATAACTATGTGACGAGGCCATACCCCTAGCCTTAAACAGCCGAACACCAACGCGTTACCGTCACAAGTTATATGGGGGCCTGTCTTAGGAGCTTCACTCAGGTACTGGTGCCAAGTGGTAATTTATGGTAAGCGTATTTAACTTTGTTAACGTAGCTTTACTATTTTTCATATTCAATTTCATTTTTTATAAGGTGCGGTGTATTGTGCATTACGCGAGTAACATATAGTGAAGGTGAGACAACTTTGGATTACGTGGTGACTGTAGGCCGCAGTCATACTCTTAATTGGTCATCTCTCCCTCCGTGTTATTACTCGTGTTTACCATCTATGTCCCTTGAATATTTCTCATTTCTGACAGATCATCATATTGGTACCCTGGTACTGTGGTCTGCCCCGGGTCAAGAGTACCCAATCTTCTGCAATCTGACTGTAGGAGGACAAAGAGGGCCATAGTTCCTCTAGCTCGAACTTTAGTTGCTGAATTGGGACCTCAGCAGCAGTTCTCGTCACCAGTTGACACCTCGCACCCCTACACGTCAGTCAGAGATGATGATACATACAACGGTAGGGAATTAGCTTACTTTTTCAGAGCACAAAAGTTCGCTAATTCTGTAAGTATCATATTAAATTCAGTAGGAAAAACTTGCTTGATGTCCTATAGAGACTTGGCAAGGTATGCCTACATCCTTGGACTACCAATTTTACTTTTGAAGCATTTAACTGTTTCATTTGTTTTCGAAACTCTGTTTCATTTGTTAGTAGGATTTTCTTGCCCTTATCCTCTTACATGAGTACCGGGTACAAGATTTCCTGCGCCCTTGATTTAATTTAATCATTTAACATCTTTTACTTAACTTTAATTGTTAAAGATCTCACAGGATAGGTATCAGTTGCCACGTTGTCCTGTTTCTGACATTCACTATTGAATATTCGTGTACCTTTATTTGCTAATTTCACCATGTTTCGTCTCCAAGCTTTCCGTACAAATCCAGCAGGTGAAATAGGGACTTTAAGTCGTGCCAAGAGGACTGAATTACAAACTCTTGCACATGAGTATCAACTAGAAGTTCCCTACCAAGCCAACAAAAATGACCTACACAACCTGTTGCTGGATTACTATTTAGAGCAAGGTAAGATAGACTCTGAAACTCATGAAACTTACTATATTGCAGATAAAACTGATTTGGCAACGCTGAAACTCAAACTAGAGCTGGCCAAGATTGAACGTGAGCAGCAAAGAGACGGCCGCGAACAACAAGAACGAGCTGCTGCCATACGAAGGGAAGAACAAGAACGTGACCTCGCCCTCCAGGAACGTGAGGTTGCAATGCTCCAGGAGCGGGAACGCATACAGCTTGAAACACTCCGTGAACGTGAACGAGTACAGCTTGAAACCAAACAACGCGAGTTGGAGATGCAACGCGAACATGACAAGCAACAAGCGACTCTGGCTCTAGAGTGTCGTCAACGCGAAATCGCCTTGGAAACTTCACACTTCACTCAACGCCAGCAAGCTACTGCCAATCTTCCCGTCAGTTTTAATATATCACATGCAAGTAAGTTAATGCCATCCTTTGTAGAAGCAGAAGTTGATGTGTTTTTCACCACCTTTGAAACCCTTGCTAATCAACTCAGTTGGCCTGTCGACCAATGGGCCACACTTCTCAGAGTCCATCTTACAGGTAGAGCTGCAGTCACACTCAGTACTTTGGCGTCTGAGAATGACTACCACACTCTGAAACAAGCAGTGTTGGACGCCTACCTACTTTCCACCGAAAGTTATAGAAGGAAATTCCGTGACCACCTGAAGGCAAGTACCACTACCTTCCTTGAGTTTGCTAACACGAAACGGAGGTATTTCATGAAATGGCTGGAAGCAGCACATATCTCTACTTTTACAGAACTCGTCAACCTGATGCTTGTTGAAGAATTCTTGAGACGTGTGCCGCCTCCTGTCCGCCTCTACTTAGCAGATAAAGAAGAAACCGACTACCTGAAGTGTGCTAAGTCGGCTGACACTTACAGCCTCATCCACCGGCTGACACCTGAACCATCCTCCAGTAAGAAGTCGTGGTACAGTTACGAGAAGGTGAGCCCCGATCAAGCTGGTTCACAACTGTACTGCAAGTATTGTAGACTCTATGGACATACCATAGACAAGTGTGGTAAGTCTCAATACAAGGGAACCACTGACCAACAAAAACCCAAACCAACTCCTCCTAAGTCCGGTAAGCCTGTGATGAATGTTGGTGTTGATGTTAATGATCTTTCTCTTTTCAGTAACCACCTGTATACTGGAACTGTCTCTGCCAACGGTTCAAATCCGGAGGGACGTTTCAAATTGAAGATCTTGAGGGACACAGCGGCTCTTCAATCGATCATCTTGAAGTCGGCTGTGCCCAACATCGTCTACACCGGAGAAACTGTCTTCATCACTGACCTCACTGCTACCACTCCATACCCTCTCGCCAGAGTCCACCTGGATTGTCCCTACGTGAACGGGGAAATCCAAGTCGCCGTCAGGGAAAAGCCTTTTCCCATGCCTGGAGTGCAACTTCTCCTAGGCAACGACTTGGCAGAAGACCTGCAACCAACCAACCTGATCGTCATGGACAAACCCCAGGTGTGTAACTCTGTGCCAATAAACCCTATTCTAGAGTATGTTCCAGCAGAGGTTCAAGAGAGTGATGAAGTTTCTCCTCCGGTTCTCGTGACCACCCGTGCACAAGCCGCACGTCCACAGCCAGCTGACTCTACTGCTACCGCTGTCCCTCAAGACCCTCAGAAACTACCCCCGCATCTGACCAAGTTGGAGTTCCGTAAGTTGCAGAGGGAAGATCTTACTTTAACACCATTGTTTTTCCAGGCTGAGACTCAACCCGACAGTATTCCTGGGTTCTTCCTAGAGAACGACTTACTCTACCGCAGATATAGACCCAGTAAACTGAAGGAGGAGGACGATTGGGCCAACATCGAACAACTTGTGATTCCCACCAGCCAGCGGCCCACTATTCTACACCTGGCCCACGGAGCATTCTCCCACTACGGCTTCAACAAGACTTACCATGGGATTCGTCAAGACTACTACTGGCCAGGTATGGTAAATAACGTCAAACAGTACGTAAAACAGTGTCATACATGTCAGATGGCAGGCAAACCGAACATCTCCATTCCCTGAGCACCACTGATTCCCATACAGGTGCCTGCGGAACCTTTCCACAGACTCATAATAGACTGTGTTGGTCCTTTACCTCGGACCAGTTCAGGTAACGCCTACATCCTAACCATCCTGTGTCCTACCACCAGATTTCCCATAGCAGTTCCAGTGAAGAACATCACGGCTGCTACGGTTATCAAACATCTATTGAAGATCTTCACTCAATACGGATTTCCCAGGGAGATTCAAAGTGACTGTGGTACCAACTTCACCAGTGATCTCTTCAAAAGGACACTGGAGGAGTTCAACATCAAACAGGTATTGTCCAGCCCCTATCATCCTGCTTCACAGGGTTCTCTTGAACGTAGTCATCAGACCATCAAAGCACTCTTGAAAAAGTTTTGTAGTGAAACCTCGAAGGATTGGGATAAGCAGATTGACCTTATAATGTGTATTTTCAGAAGTCTCCCCAATGAGTCCCTAGGAGTATCTCCTTATGAGATGCTCTACGGCCGTAAGTGCCGTACTCCCCTTAAGGCTTTCAAAGACTCTCTCAGAGATGCCACCTTCAGTGAGCATCAGAATGTGCCCCAGTTTCTTCAAAACCTTCAACACATTCTAGAGAGAGTCCACCGCTTTGCCCATGATAATCTATTGAAAGCCCAGGTGAGAATGAAGACTCATTACGACCAGACCAGCAAAGTAAGAAAATTCAAGCCGGGAGACTTCGTCCTTCCCTATTTCCCTATCCCAGGTTCACCTTTACAAAACAGGTTTTCAGGACCCTACTGCGTCAAAGAGTGCAGGAATAATAACAACTACGTAATAGAGACTCCAGATAGGCGGCGGAAGACCCAGCTGTGCCACGTCAACCTCCTGAAGCAATATAATGGTACTCCTCCCACTGTCTTGACTAATTGTTCTACCTTCACAGAACCCTACATCCACAGTGAGACCTTCCCAGCTTCTCCTCCCGAAAGCACTGACAAGGAGTCAGCGCTTTCTAATTCCGAAATCCTTAATGATCTTCCCAAATACTTTCAGGATAATCATAGTGCACCTCTCGTCAAGATCTTCAGAGAACATCAAGAGTTGTTCCGAGATGATCCCCAAGAGTGTAATGTTACCCAGCACGACATCCAACTGCTCCCCGACACCCGGCCGATTCGTCAACCCTTCTACCGAATCAGCCCGAGCAAGAAGGAAGTCATGCGTGCTGAGGTGCAGTACCTCTTGGACCATGGACTGGCTACACCTTGTGAGTCCCCCTGGGCCTCACCTTGTATCTTGGTGCCCAAACCCCAAGGTAAGGTGCGGTTATGCACTGACTATCGTAAACTGAACTCTGTCACTGTCAAGGATGCTTACCCCTTGCCAAGGATAGATGACATCCTTGATGCCATTGGTAGTGCCCAGTACTTGTCCCAAGTGGACTTGCTTAAGGGGTACTATCAAGTGTGTCTAACAGAGCGCGCTAAAGAGATATCTGCCTTCATCACTCCTTTTGGACTTTTCAGATATGAACGCCTTCCTTTCGGACTATGTAATGCCCCGGCCACCTTTCAAAGAGCTGTCAACCGTGTCATCCAGGGCTTGGATAACACATACGCCTACCTGGACGATATCGTCGTAGCCTCCAACTCCTGGAGTGAACATCTGCTCCAGCTGCGACGTCTGTTCTCCAAGCTCCTGACAGCCGGCCTTACCATCAACCTGGGCAAGTCCACTTTCGCGAAAGGTAAAGTGCGTTATCTGGGTCATGTTATTGGGAGTGGCAGCATAGCTCCGTTAGACTCACACACTCAAGCCATCCAACAGTATCCACAGCCTACCACCAGGAAGCAGCTCCTGCGCTTCCTTGGTCTTGCCTCTTACTACCGTAGGTTTGTGAGGAATTTCAGTACAGTCGCCACACCTCTAATTCTATTAACCAGTCCCAAGCAACGGTATAATTGGACCATGCAGCAAACCGTTGCTTTCGAACAACTCAAATTCCTCCTCTGTTCTAACCCCATTCTCGCCTCTCCAGATATCACCAAGCCTTTCGTCCTTCATGTCGACGCCAGTGGTACCGGCGTTGGTGGTGTCCTGATGCAACAACGAGGCGAGGAGGTTCTACCTGTCAGCTACTACAGCTACAAACTGAAACCACACCAGAGGAACTACAGCACTATTGAAAAGGAGCTACTATCCATCGTCCTGAACCTCCAACACTTCGCTCCGTACCTACAAGGCGCCAGGTCTACCACCATCTTCTCAGACCACAACCCTCTCCGCTTCCTACATCAAGCCCAATTCTCCAACCAGCGTCTTCTACGATGGGCTCTGTATTTACAAGACTTCAACCTGGAGATCCGCTATATCAAGGGTTCTGACAACACCATAGCCGATGCCCTCTCCAGAGTTTATGAAGTAGAAGCGACTCCATCCATTACTCCACCACATAACGACGTACTTCTTCCAGAACCGCCGGCTTCGGGGGAGAGTTGTGACGATAATCTCCTTCAAGAGATTGAGCCTGCTCTTCCCTCCACAATTACGTCGTTGAAATTATATAAAACTACTATGGAAGAAAATGTCCAACAACGACAACAACACCAGCAAGGTTTGCCAGAGCGCAAAACGTTGCAGCCAGGGACACCTGTTCAGACTCAAACCGCCAAACTACCTGTTGATCGCTACCGGCTCCGCTGATTGGTCGCCGGCCGGGCTGCAACTGCACTCCACCCCCCCCATACTACTTGATGTCTGGGGTCGCCACGACCTCAGACCTCAGAATATTCTGTGCTTTCGCAGTTACCACTCCTCCCGGCTAGACGTTAGCGTATACTGAGAGAGGTGGTAGCTTAAAGCCAATATTCCAGCACCTCCCTTTAATTTTGTGTTGCACTTCTTGTTATTTTATCTTAACGTAACTTTTCATTGTGTCATTTAATTATTCTTATTATTTTGATTGATTGATTTTATTATAAGAATTTGTTTGTCCATTTTTTCATGTTTTGATTTATTTAACGTAATTAAAATTTCATTGTTAAAATTTACTTGTGTTTTGTGTGTCTTCTCCTTACCTTACCACAGACGAAGTTCCAGTTTTTCTATTTTTTTTTATAACTATGTGACGAGGCCATACCCCTAGCCTTAAACAGCCGAACACCAACGCGTTACCGTCACACCATGCAACCTCTGAAGAGACAACTAACACAACACCTATACCCCCTATTAGACTATTTTACAGGAACTTCTTTTCCACAGCTCATAAAACGGAGGAAAGGGTCCTGAAAGATATTGTTAATAGAAACGTTATCCCTACAGACAAAAATCAGAGGATACAACTGACGATTTACTATAAAACCAGAAAAACGGCCAGCCTACTCATGAGAAACTCTCCAGACACAAAACAGAACGCTTTAAAAGAGACTAACGTCGTCTATGCCTTCAAATGCCCTCTTGGGGACTGTAAGCTCCAAAAAACCCAGTATATAGGCAAGACAACAACATCTCTTTCTAGGCGTTTAACGATGCATAAGCAACAGGGCTTCATTAAGGAACATATAATCTCTTCCCACAACCAAACCATCGCCAGAGAAATCCTAGTAAACAACACAGAAATCATCGATAGATACAGCGATAGCAGGCGGCTTGATGTTTGCGAGGCACTACACATCAAGAAGTCAACACCAGCAATCAACAGCCAATTATTGCACAACTATATTCTACCCACCTCAAGACTCCGCTCCAATATAGAAGCATCAAGAAATATGGACCAATAGGCTTTCTACAAACACTTCTATTCAATATCCATTGTTTCGTGTTCTGTCTTGTGTTGATGAAATTAATACCCTATTAATACTCTTGTTCTGTCTTGTGTTGATGAAATTAATACCCTATTAATACCACATCTTGTTCTGTCTTGTGTTAATGCCACATCACCCCTTCCACCTCACTCAAATGTAGATATAAAATCGGAGATGCGTAAGTTCTATTCAGTTGTGTATTTGTGAACTAAAGTCTTTGAAAATGTAATAAGTTTTACGAAACGCGCTCGTGTCGCGTCAGACTAGAAATAAAAATGAATTTTGGAGAATTGATTTTTGATTTACCTCCAACAGTGAAACGAAATGTACGAAAGATTGAGAAAATTCGTGTTAGAATTATTAATCTTACTTTTTCGGTCATATTTAATAATATATATATATATATATATATATATATATATATATATATATATATATATATATATATATATATATATATATATATATATATATATATATATATATATATATATATATATATATATATATATATATATATATATATATATATATATATATATATATATATGCAATTGACGATCACAAAACACTGATCATTTTATGCGGAAAATCCACAGAGAAATATGAAATGAGGTGAACGTTTCGGCTTGTTAAAGCCTTTGTCAACACCAGACTGACCTAAGTCTGGTGTTGACAAAGACTTGTGACAGTCAGTCAACACCAGACTGACTGGGTCAGTCTGGTGTTGACAAAGGCTTTAACAAGCCGAAACGTTCACCTCATTTCATATTTCTCTGTGGATTTTCCGCATATATATATATATATATATATATATATATATATATATATATATATATATATATATATATATATATATATATATATATATATATATATATTGGACCGAAAAAGTAAGATTAATAATTCTAACACGAATTTTCTCGATATTTCTAATGTTTCTTTTCACTGTTGATGGTAATTGAAAAATCAATTCTCCAAAATTCATTTTTATTTCTAGTCTGACGCGACACTTGAACGCGTTTCGTAATAACTTATTACATTTTCAAAGACTTTTAGTTTACACACACAACTATAACCTGCAAACACTAAACAGAGTTCTTACTATGCTATGATTTAAACAGCTTTCATTTTTCATTTTATACCCGCATTTTGGGTGAGGTGATATGTTACAACAGTTTTGGATGAGGTAAACAAAACTTTCAACACAAGATAGAGCAAACTTTCAACACAAGACAGAACACGGTGCAATGGGTATAAATTGTGTAAATTAAAGGAAAGAATAGAAGTAAATGCAAAGGGCCTATTGGCCCATATTTCTTGATGCTTCTACAATGGTGCGGAGTCTTGAAGTGGGTAGAATATAGTTGTGCATTAATTGGCTGTTGATTGCGGCCATCAACAGCCAATTAATGCACAACTATATTCTACCCACTTCAAGATTCCGCACCATATTATATATAGATTATATATATAATGCAGACGTGTACCTGTCCCCCCCCCCAGATAACCAACAGATCTTCCTCGCCAGCCATCTTCCTCGCCAGCCATCTTCCTCGCCAGCCATCTTCGTCGCCAGCCATCTTCCTCGCCAGCCATCTTCCTCGCCAGCCATCTTCCTCGCCAGCCATCTTCTTCGTTTGGTTTTGTTTATAATAGTCATCCTCCCCAGGTCCTTCTCTCGCCGTTTCCACCCTCATCCTTACCTATATTGACCCTCCCTACTGCAGCCTTCCTCCTTACCTTTACCGCCCCTCCCCCACGTCCACGGCAACTTCTCCCCCTCACCTCTCCCCTTCCCACATCCCTCTACTTCCCCCCACCTCCCAAATCACCCCTCCCCTGCCCGCGGGGGAGGCAGGTGGGAGGGGGGGGGTGATCTCTCCCCTCAGCGCAGCGAGTGACGTTCCCTACAAAAAATCTTACTCAAAACTTCGACCCTCCATAAAGTTTGTCTTAAGCTCTCCCTTGATAATATTAGAGTGGGAGACCTCGCCTCAGTGACCCGTGGAGCAACCCGGAAATTGTTCCCGTGTTTTGCTAAATTGCCGACCCATTTGGGCCAAGTGCCAGCCGCTCGTTACCCCCAGCGATGGTTCTTGCTAAAAAAAATATTTACATAAACAGAAGTTGGTATTATATATAACTTTTTTTCGGGGGTGGGGGGGGTGAGCCTACCACTGCGAATTACACGATGTTCTTGCTTATACAAGTTGCATACTCGAGGTAGTTATTGCAATTATTTTCATCTTATTTCTGAGAATTATCAAAGTTTTTGCACAAACACGGGGGGGGGGGGGAATTTTTGCTAACAACCTTCGCAGATTACATACTCCTCCGGCATAAAACATTGTGCTTAATCAGAGTAAAACACTGAGACGTTGGCGTCACCTCACCGGCGAGGACGACACACCTTGGCGGAGCCTGTAAGACGCTGCTGCTGCTGCTCAAACTGTTGCTGCTGCTGCTGCTCAAACTGTTGCTGCTGCTGCTGCTCAAACTGCTGCTGCTGCTGCTGCTGTCCTCCCTTCCTATGCTCTCCTTCCCAGACACCCCTTGCCCCCAACTCCAGTGGAATCAACAGAAACTGAGGATGGACAGAAGAGAGTCAGCTTCAAGGTCATGTACTCGAACATAGATGGGATTACAAACAAGGCTAGAGACTTAGGGAAAGAGCACAAGAAGTAATCCCAGATGTAATTGGATTCACAGAAACAAAACTCTCATGAATCATAACGAATGTGGTGTTTCCTCAGAACTACTCTGTAATAAGGAAAGAGAGGGAAAGAAGGGGAAGAGGCAGAGTGGCTCTACTGATGAGAAAGGAATGGAGTTTCGAGGAGAAGATTATTCCGGGGTGCGAAGGGTTCAGAGACTTCATAACAGGCACCATGACGATTGGAGGACCAAGAGTAGTAGTAGCAGTGATATATAACCCATCACCAAATGAAAGAAGATCCAGGCAAAAGTATGACAGAAACAACATAGCAGTTAACACTATAATTGAGAGAGCAGCCGCTGCTGACTGTGGGAATCGATCCCATCTGCTTATCATGAGGGACTTTAATCACGGAAGGATAGACTGGGAAAACAAGGAACCACATGGAGGTGAGGAAACATGGAGAGCGAAACTGTTGGAGGTGGCGACTAGAAACTTTTTAAGTCAGCATGTCAAGGGTCCCACGAGAATGAGAGGCAATAATGAACCAGCAAGACTCGACCTAGTATTCACTCTGAACGATTCAGACATAAGGACAATCGGTCTTGAAGCCCCCGTGGGCATGAGTGATCACAGTGTACTGATGTTTGAGTATCTGGTCGAAGAAGGATTAATGTACTCAAGGAAGGGACCAGAAAGCAAGAGGCCGGCATTCCGGAAGGGAAACTATGAGGAGATAAGAAAATTCCTAACTGATATAGCTCAGGAAATAGAGCTCAGAGGAAAGGCGGTTCAAGACATGATAGACTACATCATACAGAAGTGTAAGGAGGCAGCAGACAATTTCGTCCCAGTACAAAAGGAAAAAAAATGAAAAGCAGATGAGAAACCCATGGTTTAATTAGAGATGTAAGCTAGCAACGTAAGTAAAAGGGCGTGGAGAAACTATAGAAACAACAGAACACTAGAGAGCAGAGAAAGACACCAGAGCGCCAGGAATGAATACATCAGGGTGAGAAGTGAGGTAGAGAGGCAATATAAAAATGACAGCGAGCAAGGCAAAGACTCAGCCCAAATTACTGCACAGCCACATCAGGAGGAAAACAACAGTGAAGGAACAGGCAATGAAACTGAGGATAGGGGCAGAAAGATTCACTTTAAACGACAAAGAAGTTTGTGAGGAACTCAATAAGAAATTCCAGGAGGTCTTCACCTCAGAGCAAGGAGAAGTTCCAGAGATAAGAGAGGGAATATCAAACCAGACACCACCTGAGGACTTTGTGATTACCAGTGGGGAGGTGAGGAAGTATCTGTTAGATTTGGATGTGACAAAGGCTATAGGTCCAGATGGCATCTCACCATGGATTCTAAAGGAAGGAGCAGAAGCTCTGTGCCTGCCACTCTTCATGGTGTACAACAAATCACTGGCAACAGATGAACTGCCTAAAATTTGGAAGACGGCCAATGTAGTCCCAATACAAGAAGGGTGATAGGCAGGAGGCACTGAACTACAGGCCAGTGTCCCTAACTAGCATTCCATGCAAGATGATGGAGAAGATTGTGCGAAAAAAGCTAGTGGAACATCTGGAGCGAAAGAACTTTGTAACACAACACCAGCATGGGTTCAGAGATGACAAATCATGCCTAACAGGTTTAATTGAGTTCTATGACCAGAAAACAAAAATTAGGCAAGAGAGAGAGGACTGGGCAGACTGCATATTTCTGGACTGCCAGAAAGTCTTTGATACAGTATCACATAAGAGACTAGTGCACAAACTGGAAATGCAGGTAGGAGTGAAAGGGAAGGTACTCCACTGGATTAGGGAGTACCTAAGCAACAGGACACAGCGAGTCACTGTGAGGGGTGAGGTCTCGGAGTTGCGGGGAGTCACCAGTGTAGTCTCACATGGATCAGTCCTTGGATCAATACTGTTTATGATATAAGTAAATGATCTCCCAGAAGGAATTGACTCGTTCCTCTCAATATTTGCTGATGATGCAAAAATTATGATGAGGATCATGACAGAGGAAGACTGTATGAGGCTACAAGATGACCTAGCTAGACAAACTGAAGGAATGGTCCGACAAATGGCTACTAAAGTTCAACCCAAGTAAATGTATGGTAATAAACTGTGAAACGATGAGGCCAGCCACTGGATACCGAATGGGAGGGAATGGGAGATGAATTTCTTCACGAAACGAACAGAGAGAAAGATCTAGGAGTTGATATCACGTCAAACCGGTCTCCCGAAGCCCACATCAAAAGAATAATATCAGCGGCCTATGCGAGGCTGGCTAGCATCAGAACTGCTTTCAGAAACCTGTGTAAGGAATCCTTCAGAACCTTGTATACCACATATGTAAGGCCAATCATGAAGTATGCAGCCCCAGCATGGAGCCCGTACCTAGTCAAGCACAAGACGAAGCTGGAAAAAGTTCAGAGGCATGCCACTTGGCTAGTCACAGAACTAAGAGGCATGAGTTATGTGGGTACGCTGCGTGAACTGCACCTCACGTCGCCGGAAGACAAAAGAGCTCAGTGGGACATGATCACCACATACAAAATTCTTAGGGGAATTGACAAAGTAGACAAAGATGGATTATTTAACACGGGTGGTACACCCAAAAGGGGACACAGGTGGAAGCTGAGTACCCAAATGAGCCACAGAGACATTAGAAAGAACTTTTTTAGTGTCAGAGTAGTTAGTAAATGGAATGCACTAGGAAGTGATGTGGTGGAGGCTGACTCCATACACAGTTACAAATGTAGATATGATAGAGCCCAGTAGGCTCAGGAATCTGTACACCAGTTGATTGACGGTTGAGAGGCGGGACCAAAGAGTCAAAGCTCAACCCCCGCAAGCACAACTAAGTGAGTACACACACACACACACACACACACACACACACACACACACACACACACACACACACACACACACACACACACACACACACACACACACACACACACACACACACACACACACACACACACACACACACACACACACACACACACACACACAGGGGTGTGTGTTCAGGGGCCTCGTAGCCTGGTGGATAGCGCGCAGGACTCGTAATTCTGTGGCGCGGGTTCGATTCCCGCACGAGGCAGAAACAAATGGGCAAAGTTTCTTTCACCCTAAGTGCCCCTGTTACCTAGCAATAAATAGGTACCTGGGAGTTAGTCAGCTGTCACGGGCAGCTTCCTGGGGTGTGTGTGTGTGTGTGGTGTGGAAAAAAAAAAAAGTAGTTAGTAGTTAGTTAGTAAGCAGTTGATTGACAGTTGAGAGGCGGGCCGAAAGAGCAAAGCTCAACCCCCGCAAAAACACAACTAGTAAACACAACTAGTAAACACACACACACACACACACACACACACACACACACACACACACACACACACACACACACACACACACACACACACACACACACACACACACACACACACACACATCAGCCGAGTCTTGAGCCGAATGACAAGGTCATGAACCTCGCTCAAATGGTGACCAATCAGGAAAATTACATACGCTATACTCCCCCCCTCTCTCTCTCTCTCTCTCTCTCTCTCTCTCTCTCTCTCTCTCTCTCTCTCTCTCTCTCTCTCTCTCTCTCTCTCTCTCTCTCTCTCTCTCTCTCTCTCTCTCTCTCTCTCTCTCTCTCTCTCTCTCTCTCTCTCTCTTCTCTCTCTCCTCTCTCTCCTCTCTCTCTCTCACGAAATTTACATACGAATTCGAGTCTGTGTCTCGTGCACTTTAATACATTCTCACATGAACCTGTAACAATGATGAACGTTCCTTCAAAACAATTGACTGGCATCAGCTGTCACTACATAAACGGGACATTTTCTTTGCTTTGATTTCAAGCTTTACTACAATAGACTCTCATTTATATATAGTGTGTCGTTAAAACTTATGTATATCCTGTGTGAAGCGTTCTTAAACTCATATCATTCCTGTGTGAAGCGTTCTTAAACTCATATCATTCCTGTGTGAAGCGTTCTTAAACTCATATCATTCCTGTGTGAAGCGTTCATAAACTCATATCATTCCTGTGTGAAGCGTTCTTAAACTCATATCATTCCTGTGTGAAGCGTTCTTAAACTCATATCATTCCTGTGTGAAGCGTTCATAAACTCATATCATTCCTGTGTGAAGCGTTCATAAACTCATATCATTCCTGTGTGAAGCGTTCATAAACTCATATCATTCCTGTGTGAAGCGTTCTTAAACTCATATCATTCCTGTGTGAAGCGTTCATAAACTCATGTCATTCCTGTGTGAAGCGTTCTTAAACCCATGTTCCTCCTGTGTGAAGCGACCTTTAGAGATTCTCAGAGGAATGGTGAGCCATTTGTTGTGGTCATGACGCCGAGAGAGATTAAGTATTCATACCAGCTGGTGACTGGTGTTACTGGCTGGCTCTGGTCACAGCGGTGTTACGGCAGGTGGATGGCCTTGATGACACACGTGTGTTGACCCGTCGGGTTGTCTCAGGCAACAAAATTCTATATTTGTTTGTGATCCATCTTTGTGTGTGTACTCACCTAGTTGCTCACCTTACCTAGGACTGTATATGTGTGTTTGTGTGTGTGTGTGTGTGTATTCACGTAGTTGTGCTTGCGGGGGGTTGAGCTCTGCTCTTTCGGCCCGCCTCTCAACCTGTCAATCAATCAACCGTTACTAACTACTAACTGTTTTTTCCACACACACACACAGGAAGCAGCCCGTAACAGCTATCTAACTCCCAGATACCTATTTACTGCTAGGTAACAGGGGCATCAGGGCGAAAGAAACTCTGCCCATTTTGTTTCTGCCATTATCGAGGATCAAACCCGGACCCCAGGATTACGAGTCCAGAACGTTGTCCACTCAGCTATCAAGCCTTCATCACGTGTTTGTGTGTGTGTGTGTGTGTACACACACACCTAAGTGTACTTACAGGACGAGAGCTACGCTCGTGGTGTCCCGTCTTCCCGGTACTCTTTGTCACACAATGTTTTGTAACCACTTTCAGTTTTGGCCTCCACCACCTTCTCACTTAACTTGTTCCACTGTTTGCGAATATCTGTGAGTGCGTGAGTATACGAGCATGTACGCGCGCGTGCGTGTGCGCACCTGCATGAATGCGCATGCGTGTGTGTATTCACCTAGTTGTGTTTGCGGGGGTTGAGCTTTGCTCCTTCGGCCCGCCTCTCAACTGTCAATCAACTGTTTACTAACTACTTTTTTTTCACACCACACACACACACATCCCAGGAAGCAGCCCGTGACAGCTGACTAAATCCCAGGTACCTATTTACTGCTAGGTAGCAGGGGCATTCAGGGTGGATGAAACTTTGCCCATTTGTTTCTGCCTGGTGCGGGAATCGAACCCGCGCCACAGAATTACGAGTCCTGCGCGCTATCCACCAGGCTACCAGGCCCCCTCGTGAGCTTGTGTGTGCGCGCGCGCGTGTGTGTAGGCTTCAGACCACACAAAACCTAGCAGAGTATGATGCTTGCCTCTCCGTGTTCTTCGTCAAAGTGGATTTCATACCAAGGTCGTGGACAGGTGAACGAGCGATCTCGGTAAGGATGGTAACCACCGGCAGGATGCAAATTGGGATCTCATCCAATTACACCTTGGAAGGAGAAATGGTCCCTGATTTGCTTGCGTCCGCTGTGTCAAAGGCACTTGTGCTCCACTTCACATGAAAAGGCTCTGAACCCGAGATTTGACGGCGTTTCTTCTCCACCTCACACTAGGTGGGCCCCTCTCTGTCTCTCTCTCTCTCTCTCTCTCTCTCTCTCTCTCTCTCTCTCTCTCTCTCTCTCTCTCTCTCTCTCTCTCTCTCTCTCTCTCTCTCTCTCTCTCTCTCTCTCTCTCTCTCTCTCTCTCTCTCTCTCTGTCTCTGTGTGTCTCTCTCTCTCTCTCTCTCTCTCTCTCTCTCTCTCTCTCTCTCTCTCTCTCTCTCTCTCTCTCTCTCTCTCTCTCTCTCTCTCTCTCTCTCTCTCTCTCTCTCTCTCTCTCTCTCTCTCTCTCTCTCTCTCTCTCTCTCTCTCTCTCTCTCTCTCTCTCTCTCTCTCTCTCTCTCTCTCTCTCCCCACACAAAGAGAGAGAGAGGAACAACATGTGAATCATTAAGTTTGAGACAGAATGAGCAAGCCAGGTTTAAATAAAATATGTTAATGTGTTAATGAGCGATAAGTGAGCTGGTGGCCCAACCAGACCGTCCTCAAACAGTCCATCTCAGACATTGTTAGTTGATCCAACAGTCGTCTTCCATGTTTATAAATAAAAAATACTCAACTCTTGAGTACAAACAAATTATGTTCGAAACTTTTCTCAAACAGTGACTCTCTCATTTCATATATTGGAAACATGCAACTTCAAATACAAAATTGCTAGAAAAGATACAAAACACCAAACCAAATTTATCCTAGGCCTAGTTATATATATATAAAACACCATATTATGTAAAATAATAAGAAGTAGGGGATGGTAGGAGAAGAAAATACTTATGTGTTCAGGAAGAATCGGCAAGGTCCTTTCTGAATACCCTTTCTTCTCTTCCCCGAGACTATGGCCGGGTCCCTACCATTGCACTGGAGGTAGTACCCCCTATTAAAGTACCCACTATGTACTATCTTATATTAAATAAACAGTTTTTGATTATTGGAAGGGGTCAGGATAAGGATTTGGGATGGAACGAGGGGAAATGCCTCTCCGAGGGCTGCCACTACTCTGACGAAGCTGAAGGTGAGTTTTGAGCGACTCTTAACGTTCCTTCACTTGAACGGCGTTTTTCTCGGGTCTGGAGGACCCAGCCATCCTGTGCTCGGTGGAGCTGAGGCCGATCTCAAAGGAGCCTTTGTTAACTGTTCCGATCTGAGAAATAAAAATTAGTGTTTTCTCAAATGTAAATATATAATGTATTTTTTGACGCAGCAGGAATTCCAAGTCGTGTTTTAGCCTGACATTACTGGTCATTTAAATCTTATATAATTAGGTAATTAACATTTGTATGTAATAGTTATAATAAGAAGGATATATATAATTTATATAATTTTTTGCGAGGCTTGTCCAATGCCTACCTTGACCTCCGAGTCATCTCTAACCTTGCCTGCCGTGACCTCGCATTCCCTGACCTCCGTGTCATCTCTACAACCCGTTCTCGCACTTGCTTATAGTCAATATCTTGCTTATGAATAAGTGCATATGTGACATACTAATTTATTGTGAATATATGAGTTTACCTTGAAAAGCT
Source organism: Procambarus clarkii (assembly GCF_040958095.1). NCBI lineage: Eukaryota > Metazoa > Arthropoda > Malacostraca > Decapoda > Cambaridae > Procambarus > Procambarus clarkii. The sequence continues at coordinate 15,532,221 of NC_091159.1, read as the reverse complement.
GAATAGAAAACCACAACCTAACCTAACTTTCTTAGTATGTTAAGATATTACAATTATTATTGAACCTATACCTATATTGATATTACAGTTTTATACAAATAATAAAACAAAACTAAAATATTTAAATAAATTGTAAAATAACTCAGGATATTGTCAAATTTTGTATAAAATCTCTATTATTTAATAAAACTGAGAGAAAAAGTTAGTGCCTTGAAAAAAAAATATGGCTTGGAATATGTCACATATGTAATTATTTATAAGCGAAATAGTGACTATAAGCAATAAGTCATATATGTGCTGTCTTGTGCGATAGCAGGTTGCAACAAGCCATCTCTAACCTTGCCTGCCGTGACCTTGCATCCACTGACCTCCGTGGCTGTCCTGGCCTCGTCTGCCTCGTTATCCGCCTTTGAGAATCATGCTCGCGGGGTAATAAGGAGCCGCTTCTTGACTTCCCTAAATACGGGTGAAGACTGCCTGTATTACGTTGTGCTGTACCTTATGTCCATGTTCGTATAGCAATATATATATATGTGCATGTGTGTATGGATATGTATGTTTACATATGTACGTACTATCCTAGGTGTGCTTTCAGGGTTGAATGAGTGAAGTGTAAATATATATTAACATGAATATAGTAAACAAAGCTATTTGCCCATAGCTTCTGTCGCCTCAAAACGAAGTTGTTTTATCCTCAGGGGGTAAGTTGGCACTTAGGACGTGTCATTAAAGCATTGGTTTCCAAATTCTTTACGGTCAATACCCCTTGTTCATATAGCGCCCTTATTAATGGCCCCCTATACTCTGTACTACAATTTTTTAGCAACATATCCACTAGCTCGTTATTCCCCCCTACCCTCTGGTATCATAACCCATACCTCAACTTATGGCCCCCATGCATATTGCAAAAAGGCGCTCCATGGGAGCCATGGCCCCCAGTTTTGGTACTAGAGCAGTTTAAAGCTAAGCTGGCATTGAGGATGTGTCATCCTCAAAGCTAAGCTGGCACTCTTCTGCCTTCCCTTCCTCCTTCCCTTCTTATTTCCCTCCTGGCTTCCCTTCCCTCGTTAAGCCGCCCCATAGGAATCACCCCTCCTGCCCCCTAGTACTAAAATTTTCCCATCAGTTTGACCCAACGACACTATAAACCTGAGACTGTTCTGTTCTAAAACAGCCACCCCGTGTTGTGCCGCTCTGGTCTCTAATGCCTCCACGACTCTACTTGTGAGAGGAAGAGTAATGCCTCCATGACTCTACTTGTGAGAGGAAGAGTAATGCCTCCATGACTCTACTTGTGAGAGGAAGAGTAATGCCTCCATGACTCTACTTGTGAGAGGAAGAGTAATGCCTCCATGACTCTACTTGTGAGAGGAAGAGTGATCCCTCCATGACTCTACTTGTGAGAGGAAGAGTAATGCCTCCGTGACTCTACTTGTGAGAGGAAGAGTAATGCCTCCGTGACTCTACTTGTGAGAGGAAGAGTAATGCCTCCATGACTCTACTTGTGAGAGGAAGAGTAATGCCTCCGTGACTCTACTTGTGAGAGGAAGAGTAATGCCTCCATGACTCTACTTGTAAGAGGAAGAGTAATGCCTCCATGACTCTACTTGTGAGAGGAAGAGTAACGCCTCCATGACTCTACTTGTGAGAGGAAGAGTAATGCCTCCGTGACTCTACTTGTGAGATTAAACAAAGTTGTGTACATGAATACCATAATCTTCCATATGAATAATCTTAAATTCTCAACTGGCTTCACCTCTGGTTTTAATGCTCACCATTTTCTCTTGTTTTTCTCCAACTTAAGAGGCTTCGTGTCACTGCCAATCTGGTCTCAAACTGTTCGGGTCCGGCGTCCGGTTACGTGAAAGCTCTTTCCTGCTTTCACTTTTTCCTCCCTCACTCCTACACGGTTTAACTTTCTCTTTCCTTCTCAAGTGAACTTTCTGCTTTGAACTTTTTTTTTATTAACAAATGTTTGGTATCAATTTCTCGTGTTTTTTTTTCTCACAATTTCTTTAGCTCTCGCTTTTATTTAATGCTAATACGATTTGATCGTATTTTCTTATTTTATCTTTTTTTTCTCTCTTTCTCTCCCCTGTCTTTCCTTTATCTTTCTCTGCTCTCTTCCTTCCTCCCTGAGGGAGGACCAAGCCTGCGGTCATCATTCACGGTCAATAGCCATGCTGGCTGATGGTTGGCCCATTTCTTACACCGGAGCAGTTGATGGCTATTTTATGGCTATATTGAGAACATATAATGGCTAGAGACCGACCATAACTTCTATATTAAGTCTGTAATTTGGCTTTGTCATATATACTCTATTAAGACTTTGTGGACACAACATGACTTTATATCATAAAAAATATATATTATAATATATATATATATATGTATATATATATATATATATATATATATATATATATATATATATATATATATATATATATATATATATATATATATGTATATTAGTATATTAGTATATTTTTGGTAGCAGTCTTTCTTGTAAACATATATTGTTGAATATGCCCGAAAGGGTAAGATTAATGATTCTAACACGAATCTTCTCAATATTTCTTACGTTTTTCTTCACTGTCGGGGGTAATTGAAAAATTAACTCTGCAAAGTTCATTTTCTCATTTATGGTCTGACGCTTAAAAATGTTATGCAAGGACTTCTCACATTTTCAAAGACAGGTTTACACATATCATTGTTTGCATTTGTGTTGCTCATGTGGCCCCACAAAGTGAGGGGATTCGATGAAATAACTATGCCCAAGATTACCAAAAAGTGCCGTCGGGACGGTGGGGGAAATAGCCTCAGCTACCATCGTCTTTTGTACGGTCACGGTTGGTCGAGTGGTTAAGGTACCATGTACACCAGTTGCATTGTGCTCCTGGCTGTCTGGGTTCGAGTCACTTCTGAGGTGTGGAGTTTTCAGTCGCATATATGCTTGCGGACTATTCAAGCTTGTTTGCATATCATTTCATGCTTATATTCCTTTTGGGTGAAGTGATATGACACAAATTTTTGGGGTGAGGTGACACAAATCAATGGGTATGAATTGCATATGAGAACATAAAAATGGAAGTAACTACAGAAGGCCTATTGGCCCATATTTTCTCTTGCTGCTTCTATGTTGGTTTGGGGTCTTGAAATGGGGAGAATATAGTTATGTGTTAGTTGGCTGTTGATTGATGGTGTTGACCTTTTGATGTGTAGGGCCTCGCTGATGTCGAGTCTCCTGCTATCGTTGGAGACAAACAACAGGGCGCCATCAAGGAACATATAATCTCCTGTCACAACCAGACCATCACCAGAGAAATCTTAACAAGCAACACAGAAATCATCGATAGATACAGCGATAGCAGGAGGCTCGACATCAGCGTAGTATATATATAAATATATATATATATATATATATATATATATATATATATATATATATATATATATATATATATATATATATATATATATATATATATATATGTCGTACCTAGTAGCCAGAACGCACTTCTCAGCCTACTATGCAAGGCCCGATTTGCCAAATAAGCCAAGTTTTCATGAATTAATTGTTTTTCGACTACCAAACCTACCTAACCTAACCTAACCTACCTTTTTCGGCTACCTAACCGAACCTAACCTATAAAGATAGGTTAGGTTAGGTTAGGTAGGGTTGGTTAGGTTCGGTCATATATCTACGTTAATTTTAACTCCAATAAAAAAAAACTGACCTCATACATATTGAAATGGGCAGCTTTAGCATTTCATAAGAAAAAAAATTGAGAAAATATATTAATTCAGGAAAACTTGGCTTATTAGGCAAATCGGGCCTTGCATAGTAGGCTGAGAAGTGCGTTCTGGCTACTAGGTACGACATATATATATATATATATATATATATATATATATATATATATATATATATATATATATATATATATATATATATATATATATATTTATTTATATATATATATATATATATATTTATTTATATATGTGTGTGTGTGTGTGTGTGTGAGTGTGTGTGTGTGTGTGGGTTTGCAACATTCATAATAATAATATATAGTATGTATATGTATACATACTTTTTTTTTAAGTTATCCAGTATTACCATATGATGTGCTGCTTAATTACCTAGTGTTACCATATTCATGTACAGTTTAGTAATCCTGTGTTACCATATATATGTGCAGCTTAGTTATTCAGTGTCACCATACATATGTGTTAACTTAGTTATCAAGTGTTACCACCTGGGAACAACAGGATATCTTCGCAGTTTTTCCGGCTGTTCTTGCTGGCTCTTGGCATTAGTGTTCCGAGTTGTGTTCTCGCAAATGAACATAGAACAACTCGAACACTAACGATACCAAATTCGAACAGACCATCCCAGTGTTCCCAACGTTACAAGGTTAACCACCCCCCCCCCCCCCCCCACAGTGTTACCAGGCTGGTGGGCCCGGATAAATGTTGGTAAACATATAGAGGCCAGATTTAGCCTTCCTGCCTCTCCCTCCCATCAATAGCTGCCCGATTGACCCCAATCCCGAACAAGGTCATTATCTATATAATTTACTGAGCAATTCCCTGCTTTACTGTGGTCCAGCATGCAGGTGAAGGGTGCTGAGGCTCTACCTTATTATATAGAATAACACAAACACTCCGTGTGTGCAGGCAACAACAGTCCTCCTATTATTATTATTTTTATTATTATTATTATTATTATTATTATTATTATTATTATTATTATTATTATTATTACTTTTATTATTTTTATTATTATTATTATTATTATTATTATTATTATTATTATTATTATTATTATTATTATTACTTTTATTATTATTATTATTATTATTATTTTTATTATTATTATTATTATTATTATTATTATTATTATTATTATTATTATTATTATTATTATTATTATTATTACTTGTATTATTATTACCAATTCTTTGGTCTTCAAGCTTTAACTATAATTCTGTCTGTACAATTATCTGCAGCAATGCGTTAATTCTATAATTGTATTCCAGATTTATGTGTTACTAGCCATACACTTAATGCACCCACTTGGACTGGTTGGTACACAGACGGCCTCGCTTCTTGCATGGTCTGTGTTCGATCCTCGATGGTCCAAGTGGTTGGGACGTTACTCTCTGCCCTCGTGTTCCAGCTCCTATCCTGCCCTCACGTCCCTCCTGTATGCTATATAGCCTTATGGACGTAGTGATTTCTCCTGAAATTTCATTATTTATTTAGCCATCAACAATATTTTATATATGTTAAAGGGTCAGTAGGTTAAGGTCGCTAGCTTGTTGCAAAAATGCTCTCCATAATGTTGCAAGTTTCGGGTGATTGAAAATGTCGAAATTGTTGTGTTTGTGGAAAAAGAGCATTTATATAGTTGTCTTGGAGTGTCAGTAACTCACCTTAAACGCTAAGAAAGAAGCATTGACAATCTGAGTGACAGTAAACGCTTCGCAAACTCATTTGCAGATGACAGTAATGGGTTATTTAACTTGATAATATAAGCAGTCTTTCCGGAATAGGTTAAAGATTACCTTTGTAAAGAAGATGAAATAAGTCTTATCAAACAATTTTCTGCCTATTATGAAAAGAACTCAAAGAAGTTACTCAAATTACCAAGCGTAGTCCACACAAACTTTCAACATAAGCTTTACCAAGCGTAGTCCACACAATGTGTGTGTCTCAGCACATAAGAATACTGAGGGATTTTCGCGCAGTGTCTCAGTACGAGCTAGCCCAAGAACTTGGGCTGGACGGTAGAGCGACGGTCTCGCTTCATGCAGGTCGGCGTTCAATCCCCGACCGTCCAAGTGGTTGGGCACCATTCCCCCAAATCCTTAACCTGACCCCTTTCAAGTGCTATATAGTCTAATGGCTTGGCGCTTTCCCCCTGATAGTTCCCTTCCCTTCCCTTCCCTTCCCTTCCCTTCCCTTCCCTTCCCTTCAGTACGAGCTATACTAAGCTTAGTCCAGACTTGATGAAGCTTCTTGTCTAAGAGTCAAAGTTCATCGTTATCAATATTTTATTTACTGAGAATGTGCAGGAAAAATGAATTTTGTCAAATAAAACAAAAATCTTCGAACAGAGCTCTCCCACACTCGCTCCTGGACTAATTAATCCACGAGGTCATTAAGAAGGCAAATTACCGTCGCTGCGACACTCCTGTCCCGAGTCTTTAATCAAAACGAACTCAAGTGCTTCTTTGAGACACTCAGAAAAGACGAAAACAATTTAATGGATTCTTTCTTCTTGGAATTCTGAGAGATATTCCTTAAACATTACCGATCAACGTGACACAATTTCACCCCCAAAAATGGCATAAAATTCGTAAGGAATAAAACATGAACATAAAATGTTATCTATATAATTATCGTCATATATTGCATCTTCGGTTGTCGTCAAGAGTTGTAACAGTTCCTAAGATATTACATTCCATTTCTGGTAATTACAACTAAGCAAAATATATAATGATAAGAAATAGTAACAATGGCTTCTCAGAGCACACACAAGACACATCCACACGAGTGATGAAGTGAACAGAAAATACAAACAAAAGCAACAATAACAACAACAACAATAATAATAATAATAATAACTCCTGGCGCCACAGTTGCCAGCCCTGAGCATAATCAGTGTTGCCATAACCGTGTTTCTTCTCCTTCTTCCTCACCTTACAGCCCAAAAGGTTTCCACTCGCCACACTGACACCTTATCTCTTATTGATAACGTTCTTCAGCCACACATTTATTGGATCGATTATCATAATTTCTCGATTCGTAGACTTGAGAGTGGCGGTGAGTCGCTGTGAGAGTGGAGAATTAAGCTATCACTCACGATCTTCGTCTGTCAGTGTAATACGTGTTTCGTATTGCTTTATTTTACATTTCCCATTCACCATTTTTATTCTTTATTTTATGTTTCAGGATATTAATTACTCATTGTAGATGATTCAGGAGCGGACATTATACGGGACACATGGGAGAAAACAAAATATGGAGACACATATTGGAAGAAAACAGTGAGGCACGTGGAAGCAAGCATAACAAGGGGACACATGGCAGGGAACAAAACTAGGTACACATGGTAGGGAAGAAATCATGGGACACATGATACGGAACAAATGGTAGAAGAGCAAAACTTGGGGACACATATTACGGAGCAAAAAACAAGGGATTAACTAATTCAACCAGAGAATTCAGACGAGCCGAAGACATACAAGTATTCATCTTAACATGAGTATAACTGAACCCCTGATGGCCGTGAACACGAGAAGATGAACACACACACCTCCCTCCCCTCCACACATGATTCCCCACGTCCTGAAGTGACTGCATACTTAAGCCCGCTAAAGTGAGCACCAAGATTCACGAATGAATATTTAAGGAAGAGGCGAGCCAGGCGGAAGCCCCAGCCAGTGGCAAGTAAATCGACTCCTGCATTATGTACTGCTGATACCAGTATGCTTAATGCTGAGGCAGGAAGATGAGGAGGCAGGGAGATGAGGCAGGGGATGAGGAGGCAGGGAGATGAGGCAGGGGATGAGGCAGGGGATGAGGAGGCAGGGAGATGAGGCAGGGGATGAGGAGGCAGGGAGATGAGGCAGGGGATGAGGAGGCAGGGAGATGAGGCAGGGGATGAGGCAGGGGATGAGGAGGCAGGGAGATGAGGCAGGGGATGAGGCAGGGGATGAGGAGGCAGGGGATGAGGCAGGGGATGAGGA
>NC_091159.1:15502942-15523961 GCF_040958095.1 Procambarus clarkii | reverse complement strand
TGGGTTTGGTGTTGGACTTTAGACATATCAATATCTAATTCGTTACTAAAGTCGCCACAATAGCCTATTGGCCAACAAGAATCTACAGGTCAGAGATAAGGTAAACTCTCAGTGTATATACACCAGGAAGCAGGGCACACTACACAGTGTATATACACCAGGAAGCAGGGCACACTACACAGTGTATATACACAGGGATGCGGGATACATTACACTGTGTATATATCCCTAACCATTCACTCCTCACTATCGCTTCCTCTTGTTTACCAGTTAGTTCTTTTGAGAACAAAATCAGCAAATTAATTAAAACCTGGTATACATTAACTCTGTTTCTATTTAAATATACATATATCTTTCCCTATCAAACTATTCCTCAATTTTCAATATATCTTAAATACGTCCTCTCCTGTTTTACAAACAAAAAATAAAATTGCTAAAAATAGTGTTGTCCTCACAGAAAATTGTTCATGGGACGACAACAGAGCACCAAAACAGTGTTGTCCTCACAGAAAATTGTTCATGCGACGACAACAGCGCATCAAAACAACATTGTCCGGCGTGAGGCAGGACTCAGCTGGCCTCAGTCACGGCCAAGATTGAAGAGTCAGGAGGAACGTTGAGGAAAATGTGTGTGATAGTTGAAGAAGCAGTTGAAGTTGATGTTGCTTCGGTCCGTCCATGATAGAATCCGTTGATCAACCCGTTCTCGCAAATTTAATAAGTCAATATTGACTTATTAAATATGTGCATAGGTGATATACTAAACATAATAGATACCCTTAAAAAGATTCATAGAAAACACCGACCTTACCTAACCTTGTTAGTATCTTACGATAAGCATCCTATTGCTTCGTAATTACAATTATTACCTAACCTATAATAGGTTTACGTTAAGTAATAATTGTAATTACGAAGCAATAAGATGCTTATCTTAAGATACTAACAAGGTTAGGTAAGGTCGGTGTTTTCTATGAATCTTTTTAGGGGTATCTATTATGTTTAGTATATCACCTATGCACGTAGTTAATAAGTCAATATTGACTTTACGAATTTGCGAGAACGGGTTGGTTTGTGGAGGGGGCAATGTTTACCTTTTTCTGGGGGGGGGGGTAATGTATATATTAAGGGAGTATAATGTATATATTATTGGAGGGGGGGAGAAAGGGTAATGTATATATGAGATAAAGGGAGGGATATATACAGTCTCGAGGAGAGTATAGGACGCCTGTTAATTCTTGTATTCTGCATGAACCAGGAAACTATATAGATTGTTGAAGAGATACGATACTGCATGGGTGTTCGCTGTTATCTTCACAGTACTAATAAAATATTTATAAAATAATAATATATATGTTTCGGCTCGAGTAAACATTATGTTCGGCCGTGTTTGGAATTAACAGCTCAATTCTGCCGACACAAATAGTAAATAATACACACACACACACACACACACATATACATACATATACGCACTTCTCAGGAAAATTGACAGAGTAGACAAGGATGAATTATTTAACACGAGTGGCACACGCACAAGGGGACAAAGGTGGATGCTGAGTACCGAAATGAGCCACAGAGACATTAGAAAGAACTTTTTCAGTGTCAGAGTGTTACGGACCCGAGTCCAGCATCGGAGCACGGAGCAGTGACGACAGCGCCATCTGTGAGTCCGCTCCCGAAACCCACTCCAAATGGACGACGCCATCTAGTAAGGACGGGATATACCCGCCACTGGTGCTGGATTCCCGTCTTAATCAGCTCGTAACATAGCCGCTGCTGACCTCTGGTGAGGTGGCGCTTAGACAGCAACGCCATCTATGGAGTGGAGAGGTGGACGTTTGTGTCTAAGCCAGTGAGGTTCCCTAGTCCCAGTACTAATGACGTGTCTGATTACAGAGTCGACCTGGGACTGCTGTATTGGACGATGGATCAGTCTACCCATGGCAGCCAAGGTTTCTCCACGAGTTTGGTGAAGAAGCTGTGAGTCACCCACGGACGAACTCTGCTGAGAGTATTAGCCTGCCTGTGATGTGGCAGTATCAGGAATCGCCTTATCCGGGGCTGGCTGGTGGAAGAGACTAGCCACTGTGGTGCTTAGAGAGGAGGGTGATCAGCGGGATCACATGAGGCTCCTGCCTAGGGCTCGCAACCCTAGTATCGGTCGTGGAGTGGCCTACACAGCGGAGCTGATCGGAACCTGCCAGCTACGGGCTGAATTGTGGTTGAAGGCCTCCACGACGGAGCACCCAGTGGGACTGTGATTTGGCTGGCCTGTGGCCAGGGTAGATTCGCTGAGAGAATCATAGAGGATTCATCGTGGGCCACTGAGGAAGGAACCAGGGCTACCCAAAGTGCGCACCGTGGAGCATCCTGTGTCCTCGGAGGAAGACAACTCTGTATATTATAGTGTATTTATAACCCCCGTGTGACTGTTATATATTTATTTATGGTGGTGGTGACAATATATATATAAATCAGAGCATTTGTATCCCTCCCCCTTTAATTTAACTTGCGTTACGGAACACATTCCTTGAAAGCCTCTACTGACTTGGGGCCGGATTCCCAAATTCTAATAACACCAGAAAAGAACCCGGTTACGCCCCAATAGGGCCGTAACACAGAGTAGTTAACGGGTGGAATGCATTACGCAGAGATGTAGTGGAGGCTGACTCCATACACAGTTTCATATGTAGATATGATATATTCAAATTCAAATGTTTATTCAGGTAAAGTATATACATACAAGGGGTGATACAAATATTGCCGAATTTATAGATAGGGCTAGTACATACAATGCCTAAAGCCACTATTACGCAAAGCGTTTCGGACAGGAAAAACACTTAAGACTAAAACTTACAGTCTTAAGCTCTCAACAGTCTCCCGTAGAGTGACTGTTGAGAGCAGGAACCAAAGAGCCAGAGCTCAACCCCCGCAAGCACAACTAGGTGAGTACAAAGCCTAATATACAAATCATTACCAATTCCATATTTCCATGTTTTCTGTCGCGTTTTCCTCCCAAAGTTATCAAAGTGCAGCTCCTTAAAATCACTTTCAAAACGCAATTTCCTTCTGCAACTTCAATTAAGATTTGCAGTTTTTTGTGGGGCTGAGGATAAGGCGAGAGGACAGTCCAGGAAATTGCCAGTCTGGGATTCCAACTTTAATGCCGTTGAGGAGAATATTTACATTATTTTGTTGTTTATTTAGTAATAGAAGGATGTGTACTGTGACGCTAGTCTGTGTGTTGTGACGCTAGTCTGTGTGTTGTGACGCTAGTCTGTGTGTTGTGACGCTAGTCTGTGTGTTGTGACGCTAGTCTGTGTGTTGTGACGCTAGTCTGTGTGTTGTGACGCTAGTCTGTGTGTTGTGACGCTAGTCTGTGTACTGTGACGCTAGTCTGTGTGTTGTGACGCTAGTCTGTGTGTTGTGACGCTAGTCTGTGTGTTGTGACGCTAGTCTGTGTGCTGTGACGCTAGTCTGTGTGTTGTGACGCTAGTCTGTGTGTTGTGACGCTAGTCTGTGTGTTGTGACGCTAGTCTGTGTGCTGTGACGCTAGTCTGTGTGTTGTGACGCTAGTCTGTATGTTGTGACGCAAGTCTGTGTGTTGTGACGCTAGTCTGTGTGTTGTGACGCTAGTCTGTGTGTTGTGACGCTAGTCTGTGTGTTGTGACGCTAGTCTGTGTGTTGTGACGCTAGTCTGTGTGTTGTGACGCTAGTCTGTGTGTTGTGACGCTAGTCTGTGCTGTGACGACGCTAGTCTGTGTGTTGTGACGCTAGTCTGTGTGTTGTGACAGTAGTCTGTGTGTTGTGACGCTAGTCTGTGTGTTGTGACGCTAGTCTGTGTGATGTGACGCTAGTCTGTGTGTTGTGACGCTAGTCTGTGTGTTGTGACGCTAGTCTGTGTGTTGTGACGCTAGTCTGTGTGTTGTGACGCTAGTCTGTGTGTTCTGACGCTAGTCTGTGTGATGTGACGCTAGTCTGTGTGTTGTGACGCAAGTCTGTGTGTTGTGACGCTAGTCTGTGTGCTGTGACGCTAGTCTGTGTGTTGTGACGCTAGTCTGTGAGTTGTGACGCTAGTCTGTGTGTTGTAACGCTAGTCTGTGTTGTGACGCTAGTCTGTGTATTGTGACGCTAGTCTGTGTGTTGTGACGCTAGTCTGTGTGTTGTAACGCTAGTCTGTGTGTTGTGACGCTAGTCTGTGTGTTGTAACGCTAGTCTGTGTGTTGTAACGCTAGTCTGTGTGTTGTGACGCTAGTCTGTGTGTTGTAACGCTAGTCTGTGTGTTGTGACGCTAGTCTGTGTGTTGTGACGCTAAGTCTGTGTGTTGTGACGCTAGTCTGTGTGTTGTAACGCTAGTCTGTGTGTTGTGACGCTAGTCTGTGTGTTGTGACGCAAGTCTGTGTGTTGTGACGCTAGTCTGTGTGTTGTGACGCTAGTCTGTGTGTTGTGACGCTAGTCTGTGTGTTGTGACGCTAGTCTGTGTGTTGTAACGCTAGTCTGTGTGTTGTGACGCTAGTCTGTGTGTTGTGACGCTAGTCTGTGTGTTGTGACGCTAGTCTGTGTGTTGTGACGCAAGTCTGTGTGTTGTGACGCTAGTCTGTGTGTTGTAACGCTAGTCTGTGTGTTGTGACGCTAGTCTGTGTGTTGTGACGCTAGTCTGTGTGTTGTGACGCTAGTCTGTGTGTTGTGACGCTAGTCTGTGTGTTGTGACGCTAGTCTGTGTGTTGTGACGCTAGTCTGTGTGTTGTAACGCTAGTCTGTGTGTTGTGACGCTAGTCTGTGTGTTGTGACGCTAGTCTGTGTGTTGTGACGCTAGTCTGTGTGTTGTGACGCTAGTCTGTGTGTTGTGACGCTAGTCTGTGTGTTGTGACGCTAGTCTGTGTGTTGTGACGCTAGTCTGTGTGTTGTGACGCTAGTCTGTGTGTTGTGACGCTAGTCTGTGTGTTGTGACGCTAGTCTGTGTGTTGTGACGCTAGTCTGTGTGTTGTGACGCTAGTCTGTGTGTTGTGACGCTAGTCTGTGTGTTGTGACGCTAGTCTGTGTGATGTGACGCTAGTCTGTGTGTTGTGACGGTAGTCTGTGTGTTGTGACGCTAGTCTGTGTGATGTGACGCTAGTCTGTGTGTTGTGACGCTAGTCTGTGTGTTGTGACGCTAGTCTGTGTGTTGTGACGCTAGTCTGTGTGTTGTGACGCTAGTCTGTGTGTTGTGACGCTAGTCTGTGTGTTGTGACGCTAGTCTGTGTGTTGTGACGCTAGTCTGTGTGTTGTGACGCTAGTCTGTGTGTTGTAACGCTAGTCTGTGTGTTGTGACGCTAGTCTGTGTGTTGTAACGCTAGTCTGTGTGTTGTGACGCTAGTCTGTGTGTTGTGACGCTAGTCTGTGTGTTGTGACGCTAGTCTGTGTGTTGTGACGCTAGTCTGTGTGTTGTGACGCTAGTCTGTGTGTTGTGACGCTAGTCTGTGTGTTGTGACGCTAGTCTGTGTGTTGTGACGCTAGTCTGTGTGTTGTGACGCTAGTCTGTGTGTTGTGACGCTAGTCTGTGTGTTGTAACGCTAGTCTGTGTGTTGTGACGCTAGTCTGTGTGTTGTGACGCTAGTCTGTGTGTTGTGACGCTAGTCTGTGTGTTGTGACGCTAGTCTGTGTGTTGTGAACGCTAGTCTGTGTGTTGTGACGCTAGTCTGTGTGTTGTGACGCTAGTCTGTGTGTTGTGACGCTAGTCTGTGTGTTGTAACGCTAGTCTGTGTGTTGTGACGCTAGTCTGTGTGTTGTGACGCTAGTCTGTGTGTTGTGACGCTAGTCTGTGTGTTGTGACGCTAGTCTGTGTGTTGTGACGCTAGTCTGTGTGATTGTGACGCTAGTCTGTGTGTTGTGACGCTAGTCTGTGTGTTGTGACGCTAGTCTGTGTGTTGTGACGCTAGTCTGTGTGTTGTGACGCTAGTCTGTGTGTTGTGACGCTAGTCTGTGTGTTGTGACGCTAGTCTGTGTGTTGTGACGCTAGTCTGTGTGTTGTGACGCTAGTCTGTGTGTTGTGACGCTAGTCTGTGTGTTGTGACGCTAGTCTGTGTGTTGTGACGCTAGTCTGTGTGTTGTGACGCTAGTCTGTGTGTTGTGACGCTAGTCTGTGTGTTGTGACGCTAGTCTGTGTGTTGTGACGCTAGTCTGTGTGTTGTGACGCTAGTCTGTGTGTTGTGACGCTAGTCTGTGTGTTGTGACGCTAGTCTGTGTGTTGTGACGCTAGTCTGTGTGTTGTGACGCTAGTCTGTGTGTTGTGACGCTAGTCTGTGTGTTGTGACGCTAGTCTGTGTGTTGTGACGCTAGTCTGTGTGTTGTGACGCTAGTCTGTGTGTTGTGACGCTAGTCTGTGTGTTGTGACGCTAGTCTGTGTGTTGTGACGCTAGTCTGTGTGTTGTGACGCTAGTCTGTGTGTTGTGACGCTAGTCTGTGTGTTGTGACGCTAGTCTGTGTGTTGTGACGCTAGTCTGTGTGTTGTGACGCTAGTCTGTGTGTTGTGACGCTAGTCTGTGTGTTGTGACGCTAGTCTGTGTGTTGTGACGCTAGTCTGTGTGTTGTGACGCTAGTCTGTGTGTTGTGACGCTAGTCTGTGTGTTGTGACGCTAGTCTGTGTGTTGTGACGCTAGTCTGTGTGTTGTGACGCTAGTCTGTGTGTTGTGACGCTAGTCTGTGTGTTGTGACGCTAGTCTGTGTGTTGTGACGCTAGTCTGTGTGTTGTGACGCTAGTCTGTGTGTTGTGACGCTAGTCTGTGTGTTGTGACGCTAGTCTGTGTGTTGTGACGCTAGTCTGTGTGTTGTGACGCTAGTCTGTGTGTTGTGACGCTAGTCTGTGTGTTGTGACGCTAGTCTGTGTGTTGTGACGCTAGTCTGTGTGTTGTGACGCTAGTCTGTGTGTTGTGACGCTAGTCTGTGTGTTGTGACGCTAGTCTGTGTGTTGTGACGCTAGTCTGTGTGTTCTGACGCTAGTCTGTGTGATGTGACGCTAGTCTGTGTGTTGTGACGCTAGTCTGTGTGTTGTGACGCTAGTCTGTGTGCTGTGACGCTAGTCTGTGTACTGTGACGCAAGTCTGTGTGTTGTGACGCTAGTCTGTGAGTTGTGACGCTAGTCTGTGTGTTGTGACGCTAGTCTGTGTGTTGTAACGCTAGTCTGTGTGTTGTGACGCTAGTCTGTGTGTTGTGACGCTAGTCTGTGTGTTGTGACGCTAGTCTGTGTGTTGTGACGCTAGTCTGTGTGTTGTGACGCTAGTCTGTGTGTTGTGACGCTAGTCTGTGTGTTGTGACGCTAGTCTGTGTGTTGTGACGCTAGTCTGTGTGTTGTGACGCTAGTCTGTGTGCTGTGACGCTAGTCTGTG
Organism: Procambarus clarkii; assembly: GCF_040958095.1. Classification (NCBI taxonomy): domain Eukaryota; kingdom Metazoa; phylum Arthropoda; class Malacostraca; order Decapoda; family Cambaridae; genus Procambarus; species Procambarus clarkii. The sequence continues at coordinate 15,516,597 of NC_091159.1, read as the reverse complement.
TGTTGTGACGCTAGTCTGTGTGTCTGTGACGCTAGTCTGTGTGTTGTGACGCTAGTCTGTGTGTTGTGACGCTAGTCTGTGTGTTGTGACGCTAGTCTGTGTGTTGTGACGCTAGTCTGTGTGTTGTGACGCTAGTCTGTGTGTTGTGACGCTAGTCTGTGTGTTGTGACGCTAGTCTGTGTGTTGTGACGCTAGTCTGTGTGTTGTGACGCTAGTCTGTGTGTTGTGACGCTAGTCTGTGTGTTGTGACGCTAGTCTGTGCTGTGACGACGCTAGTCTGTGTGTTGTGACGCTAGTCTGTGTGCTGTGACGCTAGTCTGTGTGTTGTGACGCTAGTCTGTGTGTTGTGACGCTAGTCTGTGTGTTGTGACGCTAGTCTGTGTGTTGTGACGCTAGTCTGTGTGTTGTGACGCTAGTCTGTGTGTTGTGACGCTAGTCTGTGTGTTGTGACGCTAGTCTGTGTGTTGTGACGCTAGTCTGTGTGTTGTGACGCTAGTCTGTGTGTTGTGACGCTAGTCTGTGCTGTGACGACGCTAGTCTGTGTGTTGTGACGCTAGTCTGTGTGTTGTGACGCTAGCCTGTGTGCTGTGACGCTAGTCTGTGTGTTGTGACGCTAGTCTGTGTGTTGTGACGCTAGTCTGTGTGTTGTGACGCTAGTCTGTGTGTTGTGACGCTAGTCTGTGTGTTGTGACACTAGTCTGTGTGTTGTGACGCTAGTCTGTGTGTTGTGACAGTAGTCTGTGTGTTGTGACGCTAGTCTGTGTGTTGTGACGCTAGTCTGTGTGTTGTGACGCTAGTCTGTGTGTTGTGACGCTAGTCTGTGTGTTGTGACGCTAGTCTGTGTGATGTGACGCTAGTCTGTGTGCTGTGACGCTAGTCTGTGTGTTGTGACGCTAGTCTGTGTGTTGTGACGCTAGCCTGTGTGCTGTGACGCTAGTCTGTGTGTTGTGACGCTAGTCTGTGGGCTATGAGATGTGACTTTGGTATGATGTGATATGAGGCTATGTTGTAAAGAAATGTGCTGCCATGTGATATGTGGCGTGTTGCATTAATCCAACCAGTATGTTGCTACGTGACATGAGGATGTGTGAAGTGCTACGTGGGTGAGGTATGTGGCGCTGGTATGTGACGCGAGGCAACACGCATACTTGAAGACCTTGGTTGTATAATGAGACTATCAGACCTATAATTAGATCGTGCTTTTATCTTGCAAAAACAAAGGTGATTCACGTAATTTGCGTCGTGGTTGCGTAGATGGATTCTGTTTGCGTCAAGCAGACAATGTTGACACTAGCGCGGATCTTATGTTTTGAAGAGCCATATCTCTTATATCACAAACTTATATCACCATATATAATGGTGATATAGTTTGTGATGTTCATCTACTTGATGTGATGTTCATTTTCTTGATGTGATGTGACTATTGTATGTGTCAAGAGGATCTTCTTGGTGTGGTGTGACTATTGTATGTGTCAAGAGGATCTTCTTGATGTGGTGTGACTATTGTATGTGTCAAGAGGATCTTCTTGATGTGGTGTGACTATTGTATGTGTCAAGAGGATCTTCTTGGTGTGGTGTGACTATTGTATGTGTCAAGAGGATCTTCTTGATGTGGTGTGACTATTGTATGTGTCAAGAGGATCTTCTTGATGTGGTGTGACTATTGTATGTGTCAAGAGGATCTTCTTGGTGTGGTGTGGCCGTTGTATGTGTGAAGGGATTCTAGTTTATTTAATGCGGTTGGATTTTTTTTCATGGATTAAAAGAAAAAAAAATTTTAATCCATGTCAAAAAACATGGATTTTTTTTTCTTATAACCATCATAATTATTTAAAGTAAAAAATTTAAAACACGATAATAATATTAGTGAGATGATATATGATCTTTGGAAAGAAATAGCATTATATTTCATATCTGAATAATATACAGTATATGAAAATATGCCAAAAAAATAATGTTTTGAAAATAATATATCAGATAATATTAAGAAATGAACGACTACAGTGTGTGAAGTTTAAGAAAAAAAATGTGTTGGCTGGATAACTTTAAAACGAAATGGAAGAAAGTAATAAGTTCACAAACTTTTAAAAATAATGTAATTCTATGAAGAAGTATAGCAACGAAATTGCCGAGATATTTGTTTATAAAAAAAATCAACAATACTCTGATAATTTATTGGAGAAAGAGCCTCTTGCTGAGTATAAAGCAAGACTGCTCCCACCTCCAGTACTCACCCCGGCTGGTGGCCCCGGGACGCCGCCACCGACTGCTTCCCGGAAGGTAAGAGCCCCCCAGGGGGTGCTGGGCGCCTGGAAGACCCATCCCATGGCTTCAGTACAGTAAACTGTGCACCAATTGGACGGTGGAGGAGCGGTAACATCGGAGCTTTGGGATGTGCCAGGATTTTCAATCTCGAGTGTTTAGTGAGGATGACAAGGTGGAGAACGGTGATGGTGGTGGTAATGCTATTGTGGTGGTGGTGTGGTGGTGGTAGTAGTAGTGCTGTGGGAGTGTGGTGGTGGTGGTGGTGGTGGTGGTAGTGCCCTGTTAGTGGTGTTGTGGTGGTAGTGCCCTGGTGGTGGGGGTGTGGTGGTGGTAGTGCTGTTGTAGTGGTGTTGTGGTGTTGGTGGTGGTGGTGTGGTGGTAGTGCCCTGGGGGTGTGGTGGTGTGGTGGTGGTAGTGCCCTGGTGGTACTGCTGTGGGGGGTGGTAATGCTGTGGTGATAGAGGAGTAGTATTAACAAATGTTTGGGCCTTCTTAAATTTTATTTTATGCTTTGCAAGATTTGAGTTTCATGTAAGAGAGGCTTGCCTCTCTTTCCAGTAGGTAAGACCAATAAGAGCGACTGGTCTCATACAGCCTGTATATCGCGTTCCAGTTCTTGCTCCATAAAAGCCTCTATTACGCCTAGTTCAATAGAGCACAAAGAGCGATCAGATGGGAAGAAAACTATCAAGATGATAGCGGACTTTATTGAAGATGATGAAATGTCATTTCAACTCCTTATTTCTCTACATTACTATGCTGTATTGTTATTATTTTTAACATCTGCTGCTTTTTCTGTTTATTTGCATTTCTGCCTTTGAGCTATGTGGAATTTCCAAACTGTGAATCCTTTGTATTTCTTATCCTAAATTGTGTTTCCGTCATTCTGTACTGTGTTCCATGCTTCCTGCCATCTCTTCACATTCTCATTACTTTGCACTTTTAAGGATTAAATTCCAGCAACCATTTGTCTGGGCAGAGTTGTAGACCAGACCACACACTAGAAATGAAGGGACGACGACGACGTTTCGGTCCGTCCTGAACCATTCTCAAGTCGATTGTGATGATGGAAGGAGAAAAAGGCAATAAATAGGCAGAGGAGTGGTGAGGAGAAAATCTCACAGGTAGGGAAGGTAAGTATATACTGTGAAAGGGAAGAGTATTTACTTAAATGCTCAAAACTTCCTAACAAACGTGACCTAACATAAACTTACACTTCCATTTTTTTCGTTCCTTTTTCTTCTTATTATTCTTTTTCTTTCCATTGTTTTCTCTTACGATCTCTTGCTTATCCCTACTATTTTTCCCCTTCTTATTCCTTTTACCTTCTACTTCTTTGTGGGTGGTATAAATAGAAGCTGCCTCATATGGGCCTTCTGCAGTTCTTACTTTCCTCTTGTATTACACCTTATCTTCCCTACCTGTAAGAGTTTCTTCTCACCACTCCTCTGCCTATTTATTGCCTTCTTCTCCTTCCATCATTTTACGGGCTATTCATGCCCGTGCCACCTTTTGGGTGGCTTAATCTTCATCAATCAATCAATTCCATCATCACAATCGACTTGAGAATGGTACAGGACGGACCGAAACGTCGTCGTCCCTTCATTTTCTAGTGTGTGGTCTGGTCAACATATTTCAGCCACGTTATTGTGACTCATCATCTGCCAGACAAGTACTTTGTCTAGAGTCGACAGTTTTGGAGGCGAACTTTGTATTTAACTATCTCATCAAATTTGCAACGTTGACGCCTTAAATAACATCGTTTACGTCAACAAAATGTGCACAGAAGGGAAGTTTGTTGAACCTAAGTATTCATGTTCTATATTCTTAAGTGCTCCTGTTTTCGTTTGACATCTCTCACGACTTCCGTCTGTTTTCTACCCATCAGGTGTTCTATCCACTTAGAGCCTTCTCGATCACTTCTGCTGCTTCTTTAAAATTCTATGGGCGGTACTGAAGGACCTCTTGGTTGCCTCAATTTCTTCCGCAAGTCTTCCATCGATGGCCTTACTGCAGTCTTGGAAGATGCAGGCAACCCAGCCTTACCGCTCTTTTTCTTTGTCACATAATCTGTCAGGCTCGATGTACATGACCGCACCTCCCTGAAGCAGTGCTTTCAGCAAGTGTTATCTTGAGGTTATCTTGAGATGATTTCGGGGCTTAGTGTCCCCGCGGCCCGGTCCTCGACCAGGCCTCCACCCCCAGGAAGCAGCCCGCGACAGCTGGCTAACTCCCAGGTACCTATTTCCTGCTAGGTAACAGGGGCATCAGGGTGAAAGAAACTCTGCCCATTGTTTCTCGCCAACGCCCGGGATCGAATCCGGGACCACAGGATCACGCGTCCAGCGCTCTGTCCGCTCAGCCACCGGCTCCCTTCCAGTGTTCCAACAGTCTCTGTCTAATACTGTCCGCAGGTGCCCTGTAGGACACGTAGGTCATAAACACAAATTCAGGTTGGTTAGGCACGACAGACTAGTTATGAACGGCCAACTGGTTATACCGGTTGGTTAGTTGCGGTACTCGTCACATGACATGCGGAGGGAAACGACCTTGACCTCATCTGCTCATCTCTGGGGAACATAACGTACTTGTCATTTGGTAATTTCCCCTCTAATTCAGTCTTCTATTCAAAACCCTCCGCGAGGTCCTTCATCCTGGTGAATTGACACGTTCAGAAATAACTTGTATACGCATCTGGTTCAGTTCCGTCGGGTACTCGTGCGCTGTGGCGCAGTGAGCGCTCCTGTGTGGCGTTCTTACTATCATATTATCTTCTCGTGTAAGATATCTCCTGAATATTATTGTTACTTAACGTTAATGGTGAGCAGTGCACATCATCTATCTCTGCTGGTAGTGTGTGTGTGTGTGTGTGTGTGTGTGTGTGTGTGTGTGTGTGTGTGTGTGTGTGTGTGTGTGTGTGTGTGTGTGTGTGTGTGTGTGTGTGTGTGTGTGTACTCACCTAGTTGTACTCACCTAGTTGTGTTTGCGGGGGTTGAGCTCTGGCTCTTTGGTCCCGCCTCTCAACCGTCAATCAACAGGTGTACAGATTCCTGAGCCTATCGGGCTCTGTCATATCTACACTTGAAACTGTGTATGGAGTGAGCCTCCACCACATCACCCCGTAATGCATTCCATTTGTCAACCACTCTGACACTAAAAAAGTTCTTTCTAATATCTCTGTGGCTCATTTGGGCACTCAGTTTCCACCTGTGTCCCCTTGTGCGTGTTCCCCTTGTGTTAAATAGACTGTCTTTATCTACCCTATCAATCCCCTTCAGAATCTTGAATGTGGTGATCATGTCCCCCCTAACTCTTCTGTCTTCCAGCGAAGTGAGGTTTAATTCCCGTAGTCTCTCCTCGTAGCTCATACCTCTCAGCTCGGGTACTAGTCTGGTGGCAAACCTTTGAACCTTTTCCAGTTTAGTCTTATCCTTGACTAGATATGGACTCCATGCTGGGGCTGCATACTCCAGGATTGGCCTGACATATGTGGTATACAAAGTTCTGAATGATTCTTTACACAAGTTTCTGAATGCCGTTCGTATGTTGGCCAGCCTGGCATATGCCGCTGATGTTATCCGCTTGATATGTGCTGCAGGAGACAGGTCTGGCGTGATATCAACCCCCAAGTCTTTTTCCTTCTCTGACTCCTGAAGAATTTCCTCTCCCAGATGATACCTTGTATCTGGCCTCCTGCTCCCTACACCTATCTTCATTACATTACATTTGGTTGGGTTAAACTCTAACAACCATTTGTTCGACCATTCCTTCAGCTTGTCTAGGTCTTCTTGAAGCCTCAAACAGTCCTCTTCTGTTTTAATCCTTCTCATAATTTTAGCATCGTCCGCAAACATTGAGAGAAATGAATCGATACCCTCCGGGAGATCATTTACATATATCAGAAACAAGATAGGACCGAGTACAGAGCCCTGTGGGACTCCACTGGTGACTTCACGCCAATCGGAGGTCTCACCCCTCACCGTAACTCTCTGCTTCCTATTGCTTAGATACTCCCTTATCCACTGGAGCACCTTACCAGCTACACCTGCCTGTCTCTCCAGCTTATGTACCAGCCTCTTATGCGGTACTGTGTCAAAGGCTTTCCGACAATCCAGTGTGTGTGTGTGTGTGTGTGTGTGTGTGTGTGTGTGTGTGTGTGTGTGTGTGTGTGTGTGTGTGTGTGTGTGTGTGTGTGTGTGTGTGTTTACTAGTTGTGTTTACTAGTTGTGTTTTTGCGGGGGTTGAGCTTTGCTCTTTCGGCCCTCCTCTCAACTGTCAATCAACTGTTTACTAACTACTTTTTTTTTCCACACCACACACACACACACACACCCCAGGAAGCAGCCCGTGACAGCTGACTAACTCCCAGGTACCTATTTACTGCTAGGTAACAGGGGCACTTAGGGTGAAAGAAACTTTGCCCATTTGTTTCTGCCTCGTGCGGGAATCGAACCCGCGCCACAGAATTACGAGTCCTGCGCGCTATCCACCAGGCTACGAGGCCCCCTGTGTGTGTGTGTGTGTGTGTGTGTGTGTGTGTGTGTGTGTGTGTGTGTGTGTGTGTGTGTGTGTGTACTCACCTAATTGTGCTTGCGGGGGTTGAGCTCTGGCTCTTTGGTCCCGCCTCTCAACCGTCAATCAACTGGTGTACAGATTCCTGAGCCTACTGGGCTCTATCATATCTACATTTGAAACTGTGTATGGAGTCAGCCTCCACCACATCACTTCCTAATGCATTCCATTTACTAACTACTCTGACACTGAAAAAGTTCTTTCTAACGTCTCTGTGGCTCATTTGGGTACTCAGCTTCCACCTGTGTCCCCTTGTTCGCGTCCACCAGTGTTGAATAGTTCATCCTTGTTTACCCGGTCGATTCCCCTGAGGATTTTGTAGGTTGTGATCATGTCCCCCCTTACTCTTCTGTCTTCCAGTGTCGTAAGGTGCATTTCCCGCAGCCTTTCCTCATAACTCATGCCTCTTAATTCTGGGACTAGTCTAGTAGCATACCTTTGGACTTTTTCCAGCTTCGTCTTGTGCTTGACAAGGTACGGGCTCCATGCTGGGGCCGCATACTCCAGGATTGGTCTTACATATGTGGTGTACAAGATTCTGAATGATTCCTTACACAGGTTCCTGAACGCCGTTCTGATGTTAGCCAGCCTCGCATATGCCGCAGACGTTATTCTCTTTATGTGGGCTTCAGGTGACAGGTTTGGTGTGATATCAACTCCTAGATCTTTCTCTCTGTCTGTTTCATTAAGTACTTCATCTCCTATTCTGTATCCTGTGCCTGGCCTCCTGTTTCCACTGCCTAGTTTCATTACTTTGCATTTACTCGGGTTGAACTTCAACAGCCATTTGTTGGACCATTCGCTCAGTCTATCCAGGTCATCTTGTAGCCTCCTACTATCATCCTCTGTTTCAATCCTCCTCATAATTTTTGCATCGTCGGCAAACATTGAGAGAAACGAATCTATACCCTCTGGGAGATCATTTACATATACCAGAAACAGTATAGGCCAAGGACTGACCCCTGCGGGACTCCACTTGTGACGTCTCGCCAATCTGAGACCTCACCCCTCACACAGACTCGTTGTCTCCTGCTGCTTAGGTACTCCTCTATCCACCGGAGTACCTTCCCTCTCACTCCAGCCTGCATCTCCAACTTTCGCACTAGCCTCTTGTGTGGCACTGTATCAAAGGCTTTCTGACAATCCAAAAATATGCAGTCTGCCCACCCTTCTCTTTCTTGCCTTATTTTTGTTGCCTGGTCGTAGAATTCAAGTAACCCTGTGAGGCAGGACCTGCTATCCCTGAACCCATGTTGATGCTGTTTTACAAAGTTCCTTCGCTCCAGATGCTCCACTAGTTTTTTCGCACAATCTTCTCCATCAGCTTGCATGGTATGCAGGTTAGGGACACTGGCCTGTAGTTCAGTGCCTCCTGTCTATCCCCTTTCTTGTATATCGGGACTACGTTAGCTGCTTTCCAAATATCTGGCAGTTCCCCTGTTGCCAGTGATTTGTTATACACTATGGAGAGTGGTAGGCACAGTTCTCTTGCTCCTTCCTTTAGAACCCAAGGGGAGATTCCATCTGGGCCTATAGCCTTCGTCACGTCCAACTCTAGTAAACACTTCCTTACTTCCCCACTGGTAATCTCAAACTCTTCCAGTGGTTCCTGGTTAGCTATTCCCTCACTTACCTCTGGAATTTCTCCTTGCTCTAAGGTGAAGACCTCCTGGAATTTCTTATTCAATTCCTCACACACTTCCTTGTCATTTGTAGTGAATCCTTCCACCCCTATCCTTAATCTCATAACCTGTTCCTTTACTGTTGTTTTTCTCCTAATGTGGCTATGCAACAATTTAGACTGAGTCTTTGCCTTGCTTGCGATGTCATTTTCGTATTGTCTTTCTGCCTCTCTTCTCATCCTGACATATTCATTCCTGGCATTCTGGTATCTTTCTCTGCTCTCCAGTGTCCTGTTATTCCTATAGTTTCTCCATGCCCTTTTACTTTGCTGCTTAGCTAGCCTACATCTCTGATTAAACCATGGGTTTCTCATCTTCATTTCTCTGTTTTCCTTTTGGACTGGGACAAACTTGTTTGCTGCGTCCTTGCACTTCTGCGTGATGTAGTCCATCATATCTTGGGCCGTCTTTCCCCTGAGCTCTGTTTCCCATGCTATATCTGTTAGGAATTTTCTTATCCCCTCATAGTTTCCCTTTCGGTATGCTAACCTTTTGGTTTCGGTATCCCTCCTCGAGTTCAATAACCCTTCTTCAATCAAGTAGTCAAACACCAGTACACTGTGGTCGCTCATTCCTACTGGGTCCTCAAAACCGATTTCTGTGTGTGTGTGTGTGTGTGTGTGTGTGTGTGTGTGTGTATGTGTGTGTGTGTGTGTGTGTGTGTGTGTGTGGGTGTGTGTGTGTGTGTGTGTGGGTGTGTGTGTGTGTGTGTGGGTGTGTGTGTGTGTGTGGGTGTGTGTGTGTGTGTGTGTTTGTGTGGGTGTGTGTGTGTGTGAGTGTGTGTGTGTGTGAGTGTGTGTGTGTGTGAGTGTGTGTGGGTGTGTGTGTGTGTGTGTGTGTGTGTGTGTGTGTGTGTGTGTGTGTGTGTGTGTGTGTGTGTGTGTGTGTGTGTGGGTGTGTGTGTGTGTGAGTGTGTGTGTGTGTGAGTGTGTGTGGGTGTGTGTGTGTGTGTGTGTGTGTGTGTGTGTGTGTGTGTGTGTGTGTGTGTGTGTGTGTGTGTGTGTGTGTGTGTGTGTGTGGGTGTGTGTGTGTGTGTGTGGGTGTGTGTGTGTGTGTGTGTGGGTGTGTGTGTGTGTGTGTGTGTGTGTGTGTGTGTGTGTGTGTGTGTGTGTGTGTGTGTGTGTGTGTGTGTGTGTGTGTGTGTGTGAGTGTGTGTGTGTGTGTGTGTGTGTGTGTGTGTGTGTGTGTGTGTGTGTGTGTGTGTGTGTGTGTGTGTGTGTGTGTGTGTGTGTGTGTGTGTGTGTGTGAGTGTGTGACGGAATACCAAAACCAAGTTTTCATGACTTGTGTAGAGCAAAGGCAGAGAAACTGACGGAAGAGAGAAGGTGAGAAAGGAGAAAGCGCCAAGCCATTACGACTATAGAGCACTTGGAAGGACTCAGGAAAAGGATTTGAAATGAGAGAGAAAGAGAAAAGTGAGAGACAATCACCACCTGTGTGTTATCTCCCTCATCTGGGTCATTCGTCTTCAAGTAATTATCGTTGATTCTATCGCAACAGTTTCCACAGGGATCCTGTCTTCCCCTTCTCCACCTGTAATCAATCTTTTCTCTTTTCTTTCCTCCACCCTTTCGTTATTGTTTCCATTCTCACACCCACTGATCTTATCTGCTTTCTTCTAATTTGGAAATGGGTTTTCTATCCCATACATATTGGTTAAATATTTTCATATATATATAAAATATTTAGACAATATATTTGGGACAGAAACCCCATTTTTTCTATTTTCATATATATTTTTGACATATGGGTATATGGGTAAACGGCTTCTGACTCCTGTTAGCAGGCTTAGAGTTTTCCCATCCCACAGCTCATGGTAAGCCTCCCTTTCCCCTCATCTACTTCCCACCTTGTATTTCCCCCTTCCTCCCTCTCTCTCTCTCTCTCTCTCTCTCTCTCTCTCTCTCTCTCTCTCTCTCTCTCTCTCTCTCTCTCTCTCTCTCTCTCTCTCTCTCTCTCTCTCTCTCTCTCTCTCTCTCTATCTCTATCTCTAACTTTTTAACCCAATATATTACCACAAGGAGAGGTATATATTTCGCGAATATTCACCAAAGATTAAGTTCTTCTCTCGACCAGAATTGTGATGGAATATTTTAATTTCCCTGTCAGCTGGCGTAAGATGTTTTGGCCTCGAGCTACGAGGATTTTTTGACTTGTTGATGGAATATGAAATTGAGATGCATCGCTAAGAAAGTTTTTTGGTGGATCCCTGGGGGATCTGTCTCCGCGATTTCGTCGACACTGAGAGGCCTTAGAGCAGGGGAAGGGATATCTTGAGAAAGGTCCCAGGAGACTGCCGATAGTCTCCAAGGCGTCCAGGAGATCCAAACAGGGCGTATTCAGACCAGCTCCCTGGGCTGTCTCCTAAAACCTGATTGGCTCCCCATGAGGAAGTTCCCGGAAGAACCATGGGGAAAACATCTTTACTATCTCCAAGCCACTAAGGGGTCCCCAGAGAGTCTATCCAAATAGCCCCTCTAGGGAACTGTCCCCTATACCTGCAGTGCACTGAGGGACTCCAGAACGCCCCATGTGACTGTTCACATCTGGCGCTACATGCATCGGGTTATGGTAGCCGCCATATGTCTGTGTTAATGATTCGGTGTTAATGATTGCTGTGCCATCATTAGTGAGTGTCATCATGGCTGCGCCTGTGTGCTAATGATCCAATCTCAACATGGTGAGATCGAGTACCAGCTACGTCTTGAATCGTTCCAGTTACTATAGAACGTGGAAACACCACCATCTTATTCCAGTTCCTTCAACAACGCGAGCTGGCATGAGATAATCTGGAAGCGATCAACGGGACCTGGAAAGCGTTCTTGGTGCTCCCCGGATATCCAGGATCCTTTTCAGGTCATCCTAGGTCACCCCAGATCAGCCCTAATTCGGTCTAGGGCACCACAGGTCACCCTCCAGGCTGCTCTAAGCCATTCTGGCCGCTCCAGACTACTTAAGAATACACTAGGCTGCTCTTGGCCAATCGAAAAACACTCTCAGTCGCCGCTCTGGGGGACTCCAGGCAGCTCGCGCCGACACTAAGCAGCGCTAGGAGACCCCAGGCCTCAGGGCAAATCTGCTTAAAGGCCGCGTCCACTTAACATTTTATCCCCTCTCCGCCCGCCCTAATGCAGCCTATTGTGGCGCTCACGGCGACTCCGCTTCTCTTCATCCTCCACATAACCTTTAATTTTCGGTAATTAAAGCTAGTCTGAGTGGTCACGTGCCGGTGAGTCACGTGAACCACCTGTGAGGTGCAGGTGGACAAAATACCACCTGTATCAGTCAGGTGGGAGGAGAGTTCGTCCCACGCCTCCTCACCTCTCACCTTTGAGAATTACCTCACCATTCTCTCACCCACCATCGCCGTCCAATCCATCACTCTCACTCAAATTCAATTTAACCAGTAGTATGCTTTGTCTTTGGTCTGCCCTCTTCACTCCATTCTCTATCTCCTCACTTCTCTTTTGTCTATTCTCTCCTCTCTCCCGACATCCTCATACTCGCCCTCTATCCTCATACTCGCCCTCTCCCCTCATACTCGACCTCTCCCCTCATACTCGCCCTCTATCCTCATACTCGCCCTCTCCCCTCATACTCGACCTCTCCCCTCATACTCGACCTCTCCCCTCATACTCGCCCTCTATCCTCATACTCGACCTCTCCCCTCATACTCGCCCTCTATCTTCATACTCGCCCTCTCCCCTCATACTCGACCTCTCCCCTCATACTCGCCCTCTATCTTCATACTCGCCCTCTCCCCTCATACTCGACCTCTCCCCTCATACTCGCCCTCTATCCTCATACTCGCCCTCTCCCCTCATACTCGACCTCTCCCCTCATACTCGCCCTCTATCTTCATACTCGCCCTCTCCCCTCATAATCGCCCTCTCCCCTCATACTCGCCCTCTATCCTCATACTCGCCCTCTCCCCTCATACTCGACCTCTCCCCTCATACTCGCCCTCTATCTTCATACTCGCCCTCTCCCCTCATACTCGACCTCTCCCCTCATACTCGCCCTCTATCCTCATACTCGCCCTCTCCCCTCTTATTCGACCTCTCCCCTCATACTCGCCCTCTATCCTCATACTCGCCCTCTCCCCTCATAATCGCCCTCTCCCCTCATACTCACCCTCTATCCTCATACTCGCCCTCTCCCCTCATACTCGACCTCTCACCTCATACTCGACCTCTCCCCTCATACTCGCCCTCTCTCCTCGTACTCACCCTCTCCCCTCATACTCACCCTCTCCCCTCATACTCGCCCTCTCCCCTCATACTCACCCTCTCCCCTCATACTCACCCTCTCCCCTCATACTCGCCCTCTCCCCTCATACTCACCCTCTCCCCTCATACTCGCCCTCTCCCCTCATACTCGCTCTCTCCCCTCATACTCACCCTCTCCCCTCATACTCGCCCTGTCCCCTCATACTCGCCCTCTTCCCTCATACTCGCCCTCTCCCCTCATACTCACCCTCTCCCCTCATACTCACCCTCATACTTGCCCTCACACTCGCCCTCTCCTCTCATACTCACCCTCTCCCCTCATACTCACCCTCTCCCCTCATACTCGCCCTCTCCCCTCATACTCACCCTATCCCCTCATACTTACCCCTCTCCCCTCATACTCACCCTCTCCCCTCATACTCACCCTCTCCCCTCATACTCACCCTCTCCCCTCATACTCACCCTCTCTCCTCATACTCATCCTCATACTCACCCTCTTCCCTCATACTCACCCTCTCTCCTCATACTCACCCTCTCCCCCTCACACTCGCCCTCTCCCCTCATACTCACACTCTCCCCTCATACTCACCCTCTCCCCTCATACTCGCCCTCTCCCCTCATACTCACCCTCTCCCTTCATACTCACCGTCTCCCCTCATACTCACCCTCTCCCCTCATATTCACCCTCTCTCCTCATACTCGTCCTCATACTCACCCTCTTCCCTCATACTCACCCTCTCTCCTCATACTCACCCTCTCCCCTCATACTCACCCTCTCTCCTCATACTCACCCTCTCCCCCCTCATACTCACTCTCTCCCCTTATACTCACCCTCTCCCCTCATACTCACCCTCTCCCCTCATACTCACCCTCTCCCCTCATACTCGCCCTCTCCCCTCATACTCAC
>NC_091159.1:15410858-15502442 GCF_040958095.1 Procambarus clarkii | reverse complement strand
ATGATCTAGAACTGGCGGCATTTCAGGTTAATTACGAACATAACTTCAAAAGGAGGTATGAAAAGAAGTAAACAAATTTAAGGGCCCTTGCAAACAAGTCACCGACAACAGAAAGGTGGCGCCCCAGAGCTGAAACTCACCAGGCAAGTACGTTTAGAGAAAGTCTTACCATGTACCCTCACTCTTCCCACCTGCACCGGCCTTGTCAGGGTCAATATGACGGCTTAGTCAATGGCCAATTAAGAAAGACGGGCAGCTGTTGACCTCCTAATTGGCTCACTTCACTGCAACACGAATTAACGAGCTGAATGACGACGCAACTTTTCTTAAGCCAAGTCACGCTTTGGCACTTTTTCTCCATCGTTATTCAGCACTTTTGTACACGTTGGAACATATTAGCAATACACGCGGTGTTGACACACCTGAAGGACTTTTGAGCTCCATTCAATTGATGAATCAAAGATTTTTCACGTAACAGGGGAATTGTTGATATGATACTTGACTGCCTTCCTTAATGACAACAGATGGAGAAGTTGAACACACAAGAGCATGTTAAGTGACGTCCACGAGACAGGAGCGCACGTCGCCAGCCACGTGACGGGCCTCAGGGGCCCCAACCAGGTGTCCAGTTCCCATAGGAATATCCGTCAGTCTCACGTGGAAATTGGTTCCCTCTTATCACCTGGTGTTACCCCACCTTACTCCACCACCTGCATCACTACCTCATCCATCACTACCACCTCCACCACCATCACCACCACCACCACCTGCATCACCACCTCATCCATCACTACCACCTCCACCACCACCACCTGCATCACTACCTCATCCATCACTACCACCTCCACCACCACCACCACCACCACCTGCATCACCACCTCATCCATCACTACCACCTCCATCACCACCACCTGCATCACCACCTCCACCACCACCACCTGCATCACCACCTCCACCACCACCACCACCTCCTCCCGCACCATCACTACCACCAGAGAAATATGATCACAACATAGAAGATTCTGAGCGATATAGACAAGTTGGACAAGGACAATCGTCTTTAATTTGAGAGAATATGACAAAATAGGACACACACAGGGTACTTATGAAGAGAAAGCTCTACGCCACAACGACTGTATCACTTGGAAAACGTAAATGATTGGAATATAAAGCGTCACAGTAGAGGTGGACAGGATGCTTGGTTCTGTCCACCTCTCCTGTGGTGGACAGAACGTTCTGTCCACCTCTCCTGTGGTGGACAGGATGCTTGGTTCTGTCCACCTCTCCTGTGGTGGACAGAACGTTCTGTCCACCTCTCCTGTGGTGGACAGAACGTTCTGTCCATCTCTCCTGTGGTGGACAGAACGTTCTGTTATCTCTCCTGTGGTGGACAGAACGTTCTGTCCACCTCTCCTGTGGTGGACAGAACGTTCTGTTATCTCTCCTGTGGTGGACAGAACGTTCTGTCCACCTCTCCTGTGGTGGACAGAACGTTCTGTTATCTCTCCTGTGGTGGACAGAACGTTCTGTCCATCTCTCCTGTGGTGGACAGAACGTTCTGTTATCTCTCCTGTGGTGGACAGAACGTTCTGTCCACCTCTCCTGTGGTGGACAGAACGTTCTGTTATCTCTCCTGTGGTGGACAGAACGTTCTGTCCACCTCTCCTGTGGTGGACAGAACGTTCTGTCCATCTCTCCTGTGATGGACAGAACGTTCTGTCCATCTCTCCTGTGATGGACAGAACGTTCTGTCCATCTCTCCTGTGGTGGACAGAACGTTCTGTCCATCTCTCCTGTGGTGGACAGAACGTTCTGTCCATCTCTCCTGTGGTGGACAGAACGTTCTGTCCACCTCTCCTGTGGTGGACAGAACGTTCTGTCCACCTCTCCTGTGGTGGACAGAACGTTCTGTCCATCTCTCCTGTGGTGGACAGAACGTTCTGTCCACCTCTCCTGTGGTGGACAGAACGTTCTGTTATCTCTCCTGTGGTGGACAGAACGTTCTGTCCATCTCTCCTGTGGTGGACAGAACGTTCTGTCCATCTCTCCTGTGGTGGACAGAACGTTCTGTCCACCTCTCCTGTGGTGGACAGAACGTTCTGTTATCTCTCCTGTGGTGGACAGAACGTTCTGTCCACCTCTCCTGTGGTGGACAGAACGTTCTGTCCACCTCTCCTGTGGTGGACAGAACGTTCTGTCCACCTCTCCTGTGGTGGACAGAACGTTCTGTTATCTTTCCTGTGGTGGACAGAACGTTCTGTTATCTCTCCTGTGGTGGACAGAACGTTCTGTTATCTCTCCTGTGGTGGACAGAACGTTCTGTCCATCTCTCCTGTGGTGGACAGAACCAGTTACCACTTTAATGCCAGTTGATTCATAATGAATTAAAAATAATAGTAACATACCTCACCACTCACCGCTAGGAAGGGGCCTGACAGCTGAGTGGACAGCGCTCGGAATTTGTAGTCCTGAGATTCCGGGTTCGATTCCCGGTGGACGAGGAAACAAATAGGCATTGTTTCTTTCATCCTGATGCCCTTGTTCACCTAGCAGTAAATAGATACCTGGGAGTTAGTTAGACAGGTGCTACAGGCTGTTTCCTGGGGGGGGTGTAACAAAAAAAGAGGGCTGGTCGAGGACCGGGCCGCGGAGACGCTAAGCCCCGAAACCATCTCAAGATAATCTCAAGAAGATAACCTCACAAGTACCCGGGTGGAGAGCTTCCATGTCCCGATATCCTCACAAGGGTTATGGTATCATTGAGCCCGTTCTCTCGAGATATCACAGCACACAAAATATGGGTGCACCCTCCTCATTACTCTCACACCCGGGCATAATTTGTCCAGGGTTACCTGCTTACTTGCACTCTCCCCCTACTGCCTGCTGCATTCCTCACTCATCCTGCTTCTTAATTTAGCAAGATGAGTGAGGAATGCACCTCTTCTTCTTCTTAGTTTACCTTCACCGTCACAGTACAGCTCCCTGACAACTGTGACCTTAGCTTAAGTTGTATTCCTTACCTACATGCTCAATTTGATCACCAGTTCTCTACTGTGCTCACTTATGTAAACTCTGTCAACATCATATACGCTTCAACATTATATTTTACATTATTTTATTTTGAAATAAAACTATAAAAATAATGTAAAAGTTTAATAAAAAAAAATCCCCATTGTTTCGCTCGACCTCAGTTTTTTTTTTTTTAGTTTAGTTCATTTATTATGCACCCCATACCCATCTTGTGGGCGGTAGTGGAAAGGGTTACAGAGGCACATAATGGGCTCAGGGACTGAACCCCACAATTCATTTAGCTAAGCAAGTTACAATCTTGATGAGCTAGTTACAAAATTCAATATAAGTCGTCACATCAACAATGGGTTCGAGATCGACCTCAAGTACAGGTTCTAAATTAAGCAACTGACATATGTGGAGAGCTAGTGTCAAAATTTATATGTTTGTCCTGCACACCGCCCCCCATCCAGTGGGCAGCGGTGGATAGGTTACAATCACTCAGTTACTACCTACAGTTAGCAAACTGGGGATATTTGGCTAAAATTTCTGATAGCAGATCATTTTGAATGAAATATTGACACATCGCTGGAACATTGGTTATAGAATTGTCTCTAAATTCACGTATCTTTTCGCACTCCATCACATAGTGACGGAGGGTGTGCGAATAATTTTGTTGACACAGTTTACATATGGTCAGGTCTACATCAGCAGATAATGAGAATTCCCAGAGATACTTGTAACCGAGTCTAAGCCGAGCAGTAGTAACATCTAGAAGTCTGCTGATTTTATTGGATGATCCATAGATGTGTGGCTCCTCTTGCATGATAGTATGATGATAGATGGAATTACTAGTGTCAGTTTCACTTTGCCTCAGATCTACAAGATCTTGTTGAAGTTCTCGGTGTACTGCTGCTCTCAGATTGCTCATTGACAATCCAAGGTTACACTCAACGGCTCCTTTAAAGGCAGATTCTTTGGCTAACTTATCAGCTCTATTATGCATTCGGAGGCCAACATGAGATGGAGACCACATGAAATGGACTCTGTTACCATCCTTAATAATTTTGTTGTATTTGTGTCTAGCTTCCGACACGAGCATGTTACAGTTATGTCTTAAAGAGTTGAGAGCATTTAAGGATGATAAGGAGTCACTTACAATTAATGTATCAAGTTTGGAGACTCAGATAAAGACAATTTGGTATTCAATACAACACGAGATATTCTACATACCAGGTATCCACCTGAAAAATCTATATTTTTTTATTCTAATTAATCCAATGCACCCTAAAAAAATACATTAGCAGACGAACGGTATAGTTAAGAGACTATACTATATTCACTAGCAGTAGTAAGCATCCATCAGTCTCAGGAGACCATGGAGTTGAGCTCTGGTTGTCGGTCTGAAGTGGCTTCTCTAGGGCGCAAAGCCAGGGTAGGTTGATAGGGGGAAGAAGCTGTCACCCATGCAGCGCCCCCCCCCCCCCCCCACTCTCCACGACGCCGAAAGCCTCCAATGGAAAGGCAAACGCCAATACGATAGGTTCCAGCGCCGTCGCAGGAACTGTCAGAACGAGGTTGAAGGCAGCAACGAACTGCCGCAGGCGCTCCAGTTCAGGAGTTTATCGCGAAGTTTTTAAAAGAAGGCACAGGGACTATATAGAGGGCTATATGCACTGTAGTGTGGGATATCCACTCAGTCTTCTCTCAACCTTTCTGTCCCGCCTCAATGTTTGGCCCCATTATTATCGTCTAGTTTTCACATTTAAATTAAAATATATATTATTGTCTATTGTTTACTGGCGCCTGACAGCTGAGTGGACAGCGCTTCGGTTTCGTAGTCCTGAGGTTCCGGGTTCGATCCCCGGTGGAGGCGGAGACAAATGGGTAAAATGTTTCTTTCACCCTGATGCCCAAGTTACCTAGCAGTAAATAGGTACCTGGGAGTTAGACAGCTGCTACGGGCTGTTTCCTGGGGGGGGGGGTGTAAACAAAAAGGAGGCCTGGTCGAGGACTGGGCCGCGGGGACGCTAAGCCCCGAAATTATCTCAAGATAACCTCAAGAAGATAGTCAAAGGATTTTTATATTCTTATCTAATTCTAACTAATAAAATATTAATTTTCAAGCACTCCGTGTCCATTAAAGAGTTTCATTAAATTGGTATGTTATATATATATATAGATTTTTTACATTTTCAGTCTCTAGATGTTTAATTGTCACTTCGCGCATGCGCAATATAAAGGCTTGACCAACATGTGCACCACTGGGACCAAGTATAATTTAGTGTTCTTCACAATGAATACATAAATATACAGTGAATGAGTGTGTTTATACACTTGTATAAACCCGTTCCTCACAACACTCCTGCCCAGACTGGGTGATCAACAAGTGGAATGCTCTCAAAGAAGAAGTTGTGGAAGCCACCTCTATCCTTAACTATGAGGGGCAGCGACTCAGTAAAGAATTCAACTATCAAGATAGTTGAACTATAAACACTAAAGGTGCCCCAAGTTCAGTAGGCGGGGCATACAGAACTAGACCTCACCTCCTCGTAGACACAGATAATCACTGGTATGTAAGTAGTGTGTGAGTAGAGCATATGGAGATATACATATAGTTTGCTGCTTACATTGTGTCAGTGAATTTCCAGATCTGTGGCAGAAAATTTACTTAAAACAACAAAAAGCTTCGCTATCGTCCATCTAACACATGTGAGACTCGTTATCACAGCTCCCTTCCCATGTATCAAGGACTGTGTATGTGTCATCTCGCACTCCCCAACTCCCCATCTCCGCTGCTATCCCCCTCCCTCGCCCCCTTCCCTCATCTCCCCCCACCCCTCACCCTCCCTGATGATAAGTTACCGGTTACATCACCTTCTTTAGGTACTTAAGTTGTCCCCCTACCTCAGCACTAATAGTCAGTGACGAGAGCTCCACCAGCCGCCACTCAGGACTCCACCAGCCGCCACTCAGGACTCCACCAGCCGCCACTCAGCACTCCACCAGCCGCCACTCAGCACTCCACCAGCCGCCACTCAGGACTCCACCAGCCGCCACTCAGGACTCCACCAGCCGCCACTCAGGACTCCACCAGCCGCCACTCAGGACTCCACCAGCCGCCACTCAGGACTCCACCAGCCGCCACTCAGCACTCCACCAGCCGCCACTCAGGACTCCACCAGCCGCCACTCAGGACTCCACCAGCCGCCACTCAGGACTCCACCAGCCGCCACTCAGGACTCCACCAGCCGCCACTCAGGACTCCACCAGCCGCCACTCAGGACTCCACCAGCCGCCACTCAGGACTCCACCAGCCGCCATAAGAGCAACATGAATTTCCTCTGTCATTGCTGCCTCCTTTTCCTCCTCCTTCTGGCAATTGTTAGCGTGGGAGGCTTAGTGCAGGGTGAAGACCATAGTGTATGGGAGAAGGTCGGAAAAACTGGCGAGAGTGTGTGGGATTGGGCTGGGAGTGCAGGTAAGAGTGTGTGGAATTGGGCTGGGAGTGCAGGCGAAAGTGTGTGGGATTGGGCTGGAAATGTGGGAGAGAGTGTGGGAGAGACCGTGAGCGATATTGACTAAGAGTGGGGCAAGAAAGGGTCCGTAGAACTGACCAAAGCCTCCTAAAATTAGTGTAAGAAATGAAGAAATATGGTATATTTACTCACTGTAATGTTGGCGCTGAATGTGGAACATGAAAAAAACATTTTGACTCTGATGTACTCTCATTTCATAAGGAAATTAGAAATAAATATGTGGCAGGTGACGCCACAGGAAATCGACGGTCCAAGTGACAATGTTGTGGAGCGACTTATCCTACGGCGTCACCCGCCATGTACTTACTTCTAATTTCATTATGACATGAGATTATTTCAGAGGAAAAATATTTCTTCATTACTTACGTAATGCTAGGAGGCTTTGGGTAGTTTTGGGTAATTCTACGGACCCTGAGAAAGTGTGTGGGATCGGGCGTGTGTGGCCGTTGGAATAACGTGTGGGAAAGAGTGCAGTGGGAGTGAGCCAGGTGTATGTGTGTGTGTTGGAGTGCGGGCTAGTGTGGGGGGTGTGGGTCGAGTGTGTGGGAGCTGATAGTGTATGTGGGGTAGAACAGGCGTGTGGGAGAGCGGGTGAAAGTCTCGGTTGCATCAGTTTTTGTACATACAAAATGCTTTTTATTCCACCATCGTCAGCACCCATAGTAAGTCCAGCAGCCGCCAACAGAACAACATGAAGCTAAATCATTGTTGCAGTTATTCTGGCAGTTATTACGTGGGAGGCCTGGTGCAGGGTGAAGACGCCACAGGAAATCGACGGTCAGGCGACGATGTTGTGGAGCGACTTATCCTATGGCATTTTGTATGTGTGTGTGGGATAAGGTCGGATATACTGGTGGGAGTGTGAGGGAGCGGGTCGGAAGCATAGACGGGGAAGAAAGGGATGAGAGTCTGTGGGTTAGAGAAAGTGTGGAAGAGATGATGGAAGAGGCTCCGTGTCCGGATGCTGAGGGCATAAAACCCTGTAAGTGGACCAACGTCACGCTGGACACCCTGACCATGGACTGCTCGGTTGTGACCGACGGAGACCAACTATCCCAGGTGTTCTCTTCCTCCTTCCCCGTCACCGCCTTCCACCAGCTGGTCATCACCCTTACCACAGGATCCTACGAGATGGAGTCCTAGGAAGCGTCACATTCCGACGCTTCAAGCGTGCACAACGGAGTCCTAGAGAGTGTGGAGGACAACGCCCTTTCCGGAAGCTTCCCCACAGCATTTTCCCTCCAGTTCTATCACAACAATCTATTGAGCTTCCGCACCTCGAGTCCTTCACGAAGCTCACCCTGCGAGACTTGGGCTTCAACAACCTGCAGGCGTTTCCTAATGTATCCTCGGACAGCTTGGAAACGTTGCACGTGAATATGAACCCTCTTGGGGTGCTTCCTGTGGCAGCCTTCGCCTCCACACCTTTCCTCTCCAGCGTCTACCTGCAGGAGACAGCTTCGGGACATACCGTCAGGTGGGTAAGAAGATTCAGTGTTGTGTTGGAGATTCAGTGTTGTTGTGTTGGAGATTAAGTGTTGTTGTGTTGGAGATTCAGTGTTGTTGTGTTGGAGATTTAGCGTCGTGTTGGTGGTTCTGTGTCATGTTGATGCGAGATGTTTTTAGCCGTCATTAAGCCGTTTCGTTACAGCTCATGGTGAATGTTGCCTTTGTCAAGCATTCTTGCCAATTCACAAGAGTGTAATACACTTACCCACACTGACACTCCTCTCACATCCACACTCTTCCTCACATCCTTGACCAAATCCAAACATTTATCAATACAGTTTACACACTCGAGTTTAGTCGATTTTTCCCTGCATTTGTGACTAACTAGAGAGAGCACATTACATGATTGTCTCGGACACGTTGTTAATGTCCTTAGTGATTCGATCAAACTTGGACTTAATGTTGTATCTCGGGAATCGTGTGGAAATTAACATATAATAGCCCTATAAGGCCATCTGAGTCACTGCTCCTAACTCTTGTTCTGTGCAATTAAAGAACGACCAAATAGGTAAGCATACCTATATCTGTAATTCTTTAATTATTAAAAAAATACCTATTATGAGTTTCTTCTCTGGAAAAAAAGAATTCAAAATAAGGGGAAAAGTAAATAAATGCTTCATGAAAGTTTTTGAAATTTGTCTCAGGAGTTATCCCTTAATTTCATGTTTTTGTTTCTGAAGAAAATGAGGACAAGTCTAATGAAAATAGGAGAAACTAAAGATAATTTAAAAATAATGCGTTAACGCTCATCTTTTCTCCATAAATATTCTCAGGCACAACGATAACACGTTCTAAAATTTCTTCAAATTAACTACTTGTATTAATATAAAGATTTACCTTATTAGGCAGTATTAGCCAGTGATACATTATTAAATTATTATATGTCAGTTCTTGAAAATGTAAGGAGATTTAAAGGCAGACCGTAATGCTCTTGGTGTTCTATACTGATTAACTAACATCAGTTGATGTTAGTCACAGCGTAATCCTGCCAACTGTTACATAGTAATTGTCGTAAGCACCAGCCTAATGATTAACACAATTTTTCAAACTGGTAACCGAAGCATTGCTGTATCCTGCCTACGAATATAATTTGTGAATTTTTTCTTGAAGGTTTACCTGTATTCATAGTTCCACTTGTTCCTGTACCTGTAATATATTTTAATGCAACTACACTGAAATACTTTCACTTGTACTAGAGCTTATATTTCTACTTGTGATGACAGTTTAAATACACCCGCACTACCATGCTCAGCTATATGCCTATAATCTTAATTATAATTTATTCCACTAATCGCTGTATTCTTTTTTTTAACCCATGACAGTATTCCCTTCAGGAGTCTTTTCTGGGCTGGAATACCTGAAGGAAGCGTACCTCTTCAGGAACTGTTTGAGGGAAGTACTGGAGCTGACGGTGGAGATCAACCCTGCCATGGGCGGGGTCAGTATTCCTCAGCATGTAATTACCACCTTCGCCGTCAACGCCCTCCCAGGTGCGTGGGAGCAACCAGCAACACTTGTTCATTTCCTCACCTGTCCATTTCCTCACCTGTCCATTTCGTCAACTATTCATTTCCTCCCTGGATCAATATACCTTCCTTTTCAAGTTAACTGTTATATTGTTATGTAAACCATTCGCAACACCAGCACTTTACCTGTGTGTCTCTCCCCCTGTTAACATGACCCGGTATAAGTACCGGGTCAATGTATCGTATTATTATTAGAGAAGTTATTCTAAGCTAGTGTAGAACATGGTTATTTTAAAGAAAACAATGTCAACGTAAGTGGTGTTAAGTCCGAGTGGGAGACTATTGTAAGTAGAATGTCCCAGGCTCTGTCCTGGGTACTTATAATTACCTGAAATTACCTGAGGGCAACCATCTCACTAGTGGCTTCGACGAGGACTGGAAGCCGTCGGCTTGTCAAAGATCCCCTAATTGTCATTATTATATCCGGCCAGATTTTGAACTGCAGCAATGTCTTTGACTTTACAACATACATATAAACGAATTACACGACTAGACATCAATAATTGCAATTTTGCAGATAATTGGAAAATTGGACCGAAAATAAATCTTACCAGCACAAAATTGCTACAAGACTAGCGACACTTTGTTAACCCTGAGTCAGGATTAATAAAGATTTTATTTGAAGATAAATATATAATCATGAACTGAAAGTCTCAACAAAGTATTAAACCACTTTCTTCTCGTATATTCCAACCAATTCAGAATCAAAAAGCAAAAATTACCAAATATGGTATTAGTTTCTTGTAAAAGAATATCATGAAACGAAATAAAGTCGCTCGATCATATAACTGGAAACTCAGATTTTCAATTTCTGATATGTAGTGGAAAGGAAAAATAATACTTGCCTTTGTAAGTGTTAACTTCCAGAGGTTGCAACAAAGGAACAGAGAATCCTTCAGAATAAACATTCAGAGTTCCTATTACCCAAAGTATAGATTATAGTGCAATGTCCGAAACACTAAGCTTGCTAGTGGCTTTACAAGAATGTAAACCTCAAGTCTCTGTACTCTCATGAACCCAATGTACTGTACCTTCTTGTATATAAATAAATAAATGTCAGTCTTGTGGACCCTCAGTAAACCGCACACAATACCGGACTTGAGGCAATACAAGAATTTGTTATTAACTTCATTTGAGATAACGAGTAGCTTCCCAGACTCACTAGTGTTTATCCGGCAGGAGTGAGCGAGCGGGGAGAGCTGCTGGTCAACAGTCTGACGGAGGTACAGCAGGTGGGGTGGCGGCCCCGACGGGAGGCTGGGGTCACTCTCTTACAGTATGGTAAGTGTCCTTCACCCAGGTAACCCAGTTTTATCCCAGATAACCCAGTTTTATCCCAGATAACCCAGTTTTATCTTCACATAACCCAGTTTTATCCCAGATAACCCAGTTTTATCTTCACATAACCCAGTTTTATCCCAGATAACCCAGTTTTATCCTCACGCAACCCAGTTTTATCCCAGATAACCCAGTTTTATCCTCACGCAACCCAGTTTTATCCCAGATAACCCAGTTTTATCCTCACGCAACCCAGTTTTATCCCAGGTAACCCAGTCATATCCTCAGGTAACCCGAAGCTGTGATGTAGCTGCGACATCGCCTGACTTCTTCGAAACCGGACCCTCTTCGGCCTGGTAGACCCGATGTTTACCAGGTGCTCGGACTGCCAGCTGGTGGCCCTTCTCGACCCCGGCTGACTTTGACCAGTGCTGACCTCTGCGGGTGTTGTACTGATGTCTGCGGGTGTTGTAACTGACGTCTGCGGGTGTTGTACTGATGTCTGCGGGTGTTGTAACTGACGTCTGCGGGTGTTGTAACTGACGTCTGCGGGTGTTGTAACTGACGTCTGCGGGTGTTGTACTGATGTCTGCGGGTGTTGTAACTGATGTCTGCGGGTGTTGTAACTGACGTCTGCGGGTGTTGTAATTGACGTCTGCGGAATTTGTAACTGATGTCTGCGGGTGCTGTAACTGAGCCAGATCATGGATAAGATGCATTGAAAGCACACACTGATGAAATATAAGATCCGCAGACAACGTACGGTGTCTGCACGGGCGGGGAGGAGCTCGATGATCAGTGGGTGACTGATAGAACACATCAGTCACTGATGGGAGACATCAGCACGCGTCAGTCACCTCCCCATTTCTCTACCTTCATGTTCCCCCTCACCCACACACACCACACCCCCCCCTTCACATGTAGCTCTCCTCCCCCCCCCCCTCCTCCACCCAACCCCCCCCCCCCCCCCCACTGCGAGTCATGATATTTTACCTTGCATCCGGAAGCCAAGACAGAATGTCATATATCAAACATTATTAAATTTCCTCTTAGGATCTATCCAGCCTGAGTATCGCATGACACGCAACATCTCCCGAGATTCCTGAAACAAAATATTTCAGACATCTTGTGTAGGGCTCTCGTCCCCTTGGGATTTACATCAACACCACAAAAAAGTGTTGAAAGAACACAAATAATCCATTAAAAACCTCTGCTTGTGACAAACGTTTAAAATTATGTATTATTTCTTTAATTATTTATGATTAATTAACGTAATTGCCAATCTCTTTTTTTTTTTTTTTGGTGATTGATTATTTGCCAAGCCTCACATTCCTCCATACCTCGCCAGGCAGATCATCCAGCTATTAATTTAAGGTCTACATCATATTGGTGCCCCAATACCATTTTCTTTGAGTATGTTTCTTGTACACAAATTGAGCTTTCATTGCTGTTCATGATTCTGATGCTAAAGATCAGCTTTCACATAATATTTTTATCATTTATTCTTCACATTGAGTGAAAACCTTTTGTGATTTGATTACTATTTAATAAAGTTACCTTTCCTTGCGAGTCTTATCATTAAGACGGGTTTAGGTAAATATTTACTTCAATATTTAACATTTTTATTTTCGTTCTAACTTTTTAGATAATTGGAAATTGTGTATTTTGTAGTTTTTACAAATTCATGATGATTGTGTTTTTCAATAATAAAGCAAATAAACGTGATCTTTAAATATTATTTAACTAATTCCAACATATCACATATATATATATATATATATATATATATATATATATATATATATATATATATATATATATATATATGTCGTACCTAATAGCCAGAACTCACTTCTCAGCCTACTATTCAAGGCCCGATTTGCCTAATAAGCCAAGTTTTCCTGAATTAATATATTTACTATAATTTTTTTCTTATGAAATGATAAAGCAACCCTTTTCTCTATGTATGAGGTCAATTTTTTTTATTGCAGTTAAAATTAACGTAGATATATGACCGAACCTAACCAACCCTACCTAACCTAACCTAACCTATATTTATAGGTAAGGTTAGGTTAGGTAGCCAAAAAAAGCTAGGTTAGGTTAGGTTAGGTAGGTTAGGTAGACGAAAAAACATTAATTCATGAAAACTTGGCTTATTAGGCAAATCGAGCCTTGAATAGTAGGATGAGAAGTGCGTTCTGGCTATTAGGTACGACATATATATATATATATATATATATATATATATATATATATATATATGTCGTACCTAGTAACCAGAACGCACTTCTCAGCCTACTATGCAAGGCCCAATTTGCCTAATAAGCCAAGTTTTCATGAATTATTTGTTTTTGACTACCTAACCTAACTTTTTCGGCTACCTAACATAACCTATAAAGATAGGTTAGGTTAGGTTAGGTAGGGTTGGTTAGGTTCGGTCATATATCTACGTTAATTTCAACTCCAATAAAAAAATTGACCTCATACATAATAAAATGGGTAGCTTTATCATTTCATAAGAAAAAAATTAGAGAAAATATATTAATTCAGGAAAACTTGGCTTGTTACGCAAATCGGGTCTTGCATAGTAGGCCGAGTACTGCTTTCTGGCTACTAGGTACAACATTTATATATATATATATATATATATATATATATATATATATATATATATATATATATATATATATATATATATATATATATATTTTATTAAATATGACCGAAAAAGTAAGATTAATAATTCTAACACGAATTTTCTCAATCTTTCGTACATTATGCTTCACTGTTGGAGGTAAATCAAAAATCACTTCTCCAAAATTCATTTTTATTTCTAGTCTGACGCGACACGGGCGCGTTTCGTAAAACTTATTACATTTTCAAAGACTTCACAAATACACAACTGATTAGAACTTGCGTTTCCCTGATTTTATATCTACATTTGAGTGAGGTGGGAAGGGTGATGTGGCATTACATTTGAGTAAGGTGGGAAGGATGATGTGGCATTAGAGGATATTAATAGGGTATTAAAAGTATCAACACAAGACAGAACACGAAACAATGGATATTGAATAGAAGTGTTTGTAGAAAGCCTATTGGTCCATATTTCTTGATGCTTCTATATTGGAGCGGAGTCTTGAGGTGGGTAGAATATAGTTGTGCAATAATTGGCTGTTGATTGCTGGTGTTGACTTCTTGATGTGTAGTGCCTCGCAAACGTCGAGCCGCCTGCTATCGCTGTATCTATCGATGATTTCTGTGTTGTTTACTAGGATTTCTCTGGCGATGGTTTGGTTATGGGAAGAGATTATATGTTCCTTAATGGAGCCCTGTTGTTTATGCATCGTTAAACGCCTAGAAAGAGATGTTGTTGTCTTGCCTATATACTGGGTTTTTTGGAGCTTACAGTCCCCAAGTGGGCATTTGAAG
Source organism: Procambarus clarkii (assembly GCF_040958095.1). Taxonomy (NCBI): domain Eukaryota; kingdom Metazoa; phylum Arthropoda; class Malacostraca; order Decapoda; family Cambaridae; genus Procambarus; species Procambarus clarkii. The sequence continues at coordinate 15,488,152 of NC_091159.1, read as the reverse complement.
GCATAGACGACGTTAGTCTCTTTTAAAGCGTTCTGTTTCGTGTCTGGAGAGTTTCTCATGAGTAGGCTGGCCGTTTTTCTGGTTTTATAGTAAATCGTCAGTTGTATCCTCTGATTTTTGTCTGTAGGGATAACGTTTCTATTAACAATATCTTTCAGGACCCTTTCCTCTGTTTTATGAGCTGTGGAAAAGAAGTTCCTGTAAAATAGTCTAATAGGGGGTATAGGTGTTGTGTTAGTTGTCTCTTCGGAGGTTGCATGGCTTTTCACTTTCCTTCTTATGATGTCTTCGATGAAACCATTGGAGAAGCCGTTATTGACTAGAACCTGCCTTACCCTACAGAGTTCTTCGTCGACTTGCTTCCATTCTGAGCTGTGGCTGAGAGCACGGTCGACGTATGCGTTAACAACACTCCTCTTGTACCTGTCAGGGCAGTCGCTGTTGGCATTTAGGCACATTCCTATGTTTGTTTCCTTTGTGTAGACTGCAGTGTGGAAACCTCCGCCCTTTTCCATGACTGTTACATCTAGAAAAGGCAGCTTCCCATCCTTTTCCGTCTCGTAAGTGAAACGCAGCACGGAACTCTGCTCAAATGCCTCCTTCAGCTCCTGCAGATGTCTGATATCAGGTACCTGTGTAAAAATGTCGTCAACATACCTGCAGTATATGGCCGGTTTCAAGTTCATGTCGACTAAGACTTTTTGCTCGATGGTACCCATGTAGAAGTTTGCAAACAGGACACCTAGGGGAGAACCCATAGCGACCCCATCTACTTGCTTATACATGTGCCCATCCGGGCTCAAGAAGGGTGCCTCTTTAGTACAAGCTTGGAGTAGTTTCCTCAGAATACTTTCTGGCATGTCAAGAGGAGTACAGGCTGGATCACGATACACTCTGTCGGCTATCATTCCGATTGTCTCGTCCACAGGTACGTTTGTAAACAGCGATTCTACGTCCAACGAGGCTCTTATCCCTGTGGCCCGTGCGCCCCGCAGCAAGTCCACAATTTCCTTTGGAGACTTCAGGCTGAAGGCGCAAGGAACATAAGGAGTCAGCAGGCCGTTGAGTCGCTTCGCCAATCTGTACGTGGGTGTGGGTATCTGGCTAATGATTGGCCGAAGTGGGTTTCCAGGCTTGTGCGTCTTGACATTTCCATACGCATATCCAGGTTTATATTCCCCAATGATCTTTGGCAGGTGGAGTCCGGATTTCTTGGCGTTCACAGTTTCGATCAGTTTGTTGACCTTTGCTTTTAATTCGGCTGTAGTGTCCTTCGTTACCCTTTGGAACTTAGTTTGGTCAGAGAGTATGATGTTCATTTTCGCCAGATACTCGTCTTTTTTAAGAATGACATATATTGGCGACTTGTCACCTCTCCTGACAACTATCTCCTTGTTCTCACGAAGGCTTTTAGCTGCCGCTCTAAGCTCGGGGGACAGTATGGTGCTTCTGTAGTTGCCTCGATTCTTTCCTCCTTCTGCAATAAGTTCTGCTTGTAAGGTATCTTTGGTAGTGACCTTCTTTTGTGTCTCGAGGTCGAATATGAAGGCATTTGGAGGCATTTGAGCAGAGTTCCGTGCTGCGTTTCACTTACGAGACGGAAAAGGATGGGAAGCTGCCTTTTCTAGATGTAACAGTCATGGAAAAGGGCGGAGGTTTCCACACTGCAGTCTACACAAAGGAAACAAACATAGGAATGTGCCTAAATGCCAACAGCGACTGCCCTGACAGGTACAAGAGGAGTGTTGTTAACGCATACGTCGACCGTGCTCTCAGCCACAGCTCAGAATGGAAGCAAGTCGACGAAGAACTCTGTAGGGTAAGGCAGGTTCTAGTCAATAACGGCTTCTCCAATGGTTTCATCGAAGACATCATAAGAAGGAAAGTGAAAAGCCATGCAACCTCCGAAGAGACAACTAACACAACACCTATACCCCCTATTAGACTATTTTACAGGAACTTCTTTTCCACAGCTCATAAAACAGAGGAAAGGGTCCTGAAAGATATTGTTAATAGAAACGTTATCCCTACAGACAAAAATCAGAGGATACAACTGACGATTTACTATAAAACCAGAAAAACGGCCAGCCTACTCATGAGAAACTCTCCAGACACGAAACAGAACGCTTTAAAAGAGACTAACGTCGTCTATGCCTTCAAATGCCCACTTGGGGACTGTAAGCTCCAAAAAACCCAGTATATAGGCAAGACAACAACATCTCTTTCTAGGCGTTTAACGATGCATAAACAACAGGGCTCCATTAAGGAACATATAATCTCTTCCCATAACCAAACCATCGCCAGAGAAATCCTAGTAAACAACACAGAAATCATCGATAGATACAGCGATAGCAGGCGGCTCGACGTTTGCGAGGCACTACACATCAAGAAGTCAACACCAGCAATCAACAGCCAATTATTGCACAACTATATTCTACCCACCTCAAGACTCCGCTCCAATATAGAAGCATCAAGAAATATGGACCAATAGGCTTTCTACAAACACTTCTATTCAATATCCATTGTTTCGTGTTCTGTCTTGTGTTGATACTTTTAATACCCTATTAATATCCTCTAATGCCACATCATCCTTCCCACCTTACTCAAATGTAATGCCACATCACCCTTCCCACCTCACTCAAATGTAGATATAAAATCAGGGAAACGCAAGTTCTAATCAGTTGTGTATTTGTGAAGTCTTTGAAAATGTAATAAGTTTTACGAAACGCGCCCGTGTCGCGTCAGACTAGAAATAAAAATGAATTTTGGAGAAGTGATTTTTGATTTACCTCCAACAGTGAAGCATAATGTACGAAAGATTGAGAAAATTCGTGTTAGAATTATTAATCTTACTTTTTCGGTCATATTTAATAAAATATGTCTACAGGAAAGACTGCTACCAAAATATACTAATATATATATATATATATATATCGTACCTAATAGCCAGAACGCACTTCTCAGCCTACTATGCAAGGCCCGATTTGCCTAATAAGCCAAGTTTTCATGAATTAATTGTTTTTCGACTACCTAACCTACCTAACCTAACCTAACCTAACTTTTTCGGCTACCTAACCAAACCTAACCTATAAAGATAGGTTAGGTTAGGTTAGGTAGGGTTGGTTAGGTTCGGTCATATATCTACGTTAATTTTAACTCCAATAAAAAAAATTGACCTCATACATAATGAAATGGGTAGCTTTATCATTTCAAAGGAAAAAAAATAGAAAAAATATATTAATTCAGGAAAACTTGACTTATTAGGCAAATCGGGCCTTGAATAGTAGGCCAAAAAGTGAGTTCTGGCTACTAGGTACGACATATATATATATATATATATATATATATATATATATATATATATATATATATATATATATATATATACATATATATATATATATATATATATATATATATATATATATATATATATATATATATATATATATATATATATATATGTCGTACCTAGTAGCCAGAACGCACTTCTCAGCCTACTATGCAAGGCCCGATTTGCCTAATAAGCCAAGTTTTCATGAATTAATTGTTTTTCGACTACCTAACCTACCTAACCTAACCTAACCTAACTTTTTCGGCTACCTAACCTAACCTAACCTTTAAAGTTAGGTTAGGTTAGGTTAGGTAGGGTTGGTTAGGTTCGGTCATATATCTATGTTAATTTTAACTCCAATAAAAAGAAATTGACGTCATACATAATGAAATGGGTAGCTTTATTATGTCATAAGAAAAAAATTACAGACAATATATTAATTCATGAAAACTTGGCTTATTAGGCAAATCGGGCCTTGAATAGTAGGCCGAGAAGTGCGTTCTGGCTACTAGGTACGACATATATATATATATATATATATATATATATATATATATATATATATATATATATATATATATATATATATATATATATATATATATATATATATATATATATATATATAGTTTTTTGTAGTTGTAATATATAGTGTGTGTGTAAATCACGAAAATTAACACGTGGTGAAAAATGTGACAGTATCAGACCAAGAACGAAGAGTTAAAACAAGAATTTCCTTAAGTACTTTCGTATTTAACAATCCAAATCATTATCCTGACCTCTTCCCAGTGCTATATAACCGTGGTGGCTTAGCGGTTTCTCCTGATAGTTCCTTTCCTTTCGTATTTAACAATACATCTTCACCCTTCTGAAGATATATATATGAGAGAGAGAGAGAGAGAGAGGGGGGGGGGAGAGAGAGAGGGGGGGAGAGAGAGAGGGAGAGAGAGAGAGAGAGAGAGAGAGAGAGAGAGAGAGAGAGAGAGAGAGAGAGAGAGAGAGAGAGAGAGAGAGAGAGAGAGAGAGAGAGAGAGAGAGAGAGAGAGAGAGGTGGAGAGAGAGAGAGAGAGAGAGGTGGAGAAGAGAGAGAGAGAGAGAGGTGGAGAGAGAGAGAGGTGAGAGAGAGAGAGAGAGAGAGAGAGAGAGAGAGAGAGAGAGAGAGAGAGAGAGAGAGAGAGAGAGAGAGAGAGAGAGAGAGAGACTTCACTCCTGGCCTGACAGGAGCTGGGACAGGTCCTCACAAGATACTGATATAATCAAGTGACCTGACCAAGTAAAGGTGTCCCACAGACATTCACTGGCATCGTTGCCTAATATCACCAAGGCCAAAATACCCATCAAAACCATTACATTACAAAGACATATTACAGTAAGCTTTTAGAGAAGTGAGAATTTCTCTATTTTATCCTCCTGACCTCTATAATCTTTCCCAATGTAAATACCTAAACTATAGAATTAGATTCATTCTCTTTGCGACTCCTCCGTCATTCTCTCGTGTCTCTCCTCCATTGTTCTCTTCGCCATTCTTTCGCCTCTCTCCCCTTCACCGTTCTCTCACCTCACCATAACGGGTTCTCTCATCAAGCACCTGACACTTTCTGAATGTCTCGTGGCTTCGTCTATTACCCCAGCTGAGCCGAGTGGGAAGTCTTTAGAGCTAGTGAGCTGTTGGTGTTCAGATTGGTGGTGGGGTGGTGATTGGTGGGATGGTAGTTGATGGAGATTGGTAGGATGGTGGTTGGTGGTGATTGGTGGGATGGTGGTTATGGTGATTGGTGGAATGGTGGTTAATGCTGATGGTGGTGGTACTTACCTATCACTGATTAGTTCTTTATGCTCCTCCTACCAGCCTTGTTGTACCTCTTGCGTTATAAATTTTCTATTCTGACGTTCGAATTCTTTGTCGAGTATGGCCTTACAGTTGTGGATGGAAGCGGCTTCCACCACTTCTTCCTTCAGTCCATTCAAATTGCTGACCACCTATTCAAGGTACGAGAATTATCTTATATTTCTTCGACTCATTTGCGTTTCTCGCTTCCATGTATGTCCTCTCGTCCTACTTTTACCTTAAAGAGGATATCCATGTCCACTTTGTCAATTCCTCTCAGCATCTTGCATGTTGCGATCATGTACCCCTCTGTTTCTCCTCTCTCTCAGAGTTTTGAGGGCTAGTTCCTTTAACCTGTCATCATAGCTTAGTTTTCTTACCTTGTGGTAATAATCTAGTGTGAAACTTCTGCTATTTGTAAATTTTGGTCATGTTACATAGGGTGCGGATTCCAGGTCGACGCTGCACATTTTAGTATTTGACTAACAAAGGCTGTGAGGGACTGCCTTGAAAAAGAGTCCTGGTTTATGTTTCTGAACCCCGTTCAAACGTTTGCCAGGATACCATATGCTACTGATGTTACCCAGTTTGTGTGTGCCTCTTGAGTATTGGAATTATATCCACTCGCAAATCCTTTTCTCTCTCTCCTACTACTGTATTTGCCTCTCCCTTATGAAGTTGATACCTTCTGGTGTCCTTTCTCCCTTTCCCATCTTCATTACTTTACACTTACTGGGATTCAATTCCAGCAACCATTTGTTTGTCCCCTCCTGGAGTTTCTCAAGGCCTTCTTGCAACTTCCTGCAGTGCTCAGATTGTACATTCATCGTTAGCATTGCGTTGTCTGCAAACACTGGCATGTACGATATCATTCCCTTGGCTAGCTCATTCACATCAATTAGAAAGTATAAGGGTCAAAGGGCCGACCTTTGAGGAACTCCACTTCTTACCGTCCTCCAACTCGAGCCCCCATTTGTGACGGGCTCACCATAGCCCGTGCTACTTGGGACTTTTTGTTCCAGGTAGTGAATCTTAAACAACAACAACAACAACCTCATTTGTGACTGATTCTATCCTTAAGGTCCTTCAGGAAGTCCCTTACCCAGTTCAGTGTCATCCCAGTTATTCTTCCTTTACCGTCTTGAGCACAAGCCTATCATGACGAACAGTTAAAAATGTTTTTAACAATCTAGGGAAATACAGTTTACCCAGCCTTCTTGGTCCTTCTTATTTCAGTAACCATGTCACAGAACTCCATCAAGTGTGTTAAGCACGACTTTTCCCTTATAAATCCATGCTCTCCATTTGTGACAAAGTTGATCTGCTCCAAGTGTTCAACTTTTCTCAACCTGATTACTTTTTCCATCACGTTACACACAATACTTGTCAGTGATACTGATCTGTAATGTAGTGCCTCTTGTCTGGTTCTCTTTTTTAATATTGGGAATATGTTAGCCTTTTTTTTTTTTAAATCTGGGAGGTTTCCAGTCATAAGTACTTTATTGATAACTTTAGTTAGTTGTGTGATGGTGGTGCTGGTGATAGTGGTGGTGGTGGTGGTGTGATGGTGGTGGTGGTGATAGTGGTGGTGATGGTGGGGGAGATAGTGGTGGTGTGATGGGATGCTGGTGATAGAGGTGGTGGTGGTGGCGGAGATGGTGGTGGTGGTGGTGGTGGTGGTGGTGGTGGTGGTGGTGGTGACGCTGGTTGCTATTTGGGGAGTGGTGCAAGGGTGTGGGTGGCTGTTATGGTTGTTGTGGCGGTGTGGATGGTGCTACACCCATGAGGGTGTAGTGGTTTGGTGTTAGTTGAGTGGTGTAGGTGTAGGGTGGAGGTGTAGGGTGGAGGTGTTGGGTGGAGGTGTAGGGTGGAGGTGTAGGGTGGAGGTGTAGGGTGGAGGTGTAGGGGTGGAGGTGTTGGGTGGAGGTGTAGGGGTGGAGGTGTAGGGTGGAGGTGTAGGGTGGAGGTATAGGGTGGAGGTATAGGGTGGAGGTATAGGGTGGAGGTGTAGGGTGGAGGTATAGGGTGGAGGTGTAGGGGTGGAGGTGTAGGGTGGAGGTGTAGGGTGGAGGTGTAGGGTGGAGGTATAGGGTGGAGGTATAGGGTGGAGGTATAGGGTGGAGGTATAGGGTGGAGGTGTAGGGTGAAGGTGTAGGGTGGAGGTATAGGGTGGAGGTATAGGGTGGAGGTGTAGGGTGGAGGTATAGGGTGGAGGTGTAGGGTGGAGGTGAAGGGTGGAGGTGGTGGGAGAATATGGTGCTGTTGGTGGTCGTGGTGTTAACCATTGCAGAGGTCCATAAAACAATTATGGGTTTCAAGAACAAGGCGCCGGGCAACAGCAAGATAAATAAGATGGTATTATCCAACCTACCAGTGATTGCACTCCATCAATACAAATTTATAATAAATGCAGCTCTTGCATCTGGACTATTCCCCATATACTTCAAGAATGCCACAATATGATTAATCCCCAAGCCAAGTAAACCCCCAACTCAAACTGAAAATTACAGGCCAATTTCCCTCCTCGAAGTACCAGGTAAAATATTAGAAAAAATAATCAGAGACTTGTGAAGTACATGGAAGAGGAAGAAAAGTATAACACCAGGCAGCATGGATTTTAGAAACCGCAGAAGGGCCCATACAGCTATAGCCCTGATCTACCAGCATATAGCCAACGCGTATCGAAAAAAGATCAGTGTAATATAGTGCTTAGAGACGTTTCGAAAGCCTTCGACAAAGTGTGGCACACAGGCCTAAAATAAAAGATATCTGAACTAGGACTCCCTGAGAGATTTACTGCTACTCTCTGCAGCTTTATAGACAACAGAACTGCTAGGCTTAATATCGGCAGCTACTTGGGTGACGTAATAGAACTGAAAAGTGGAGTACCACAAGGAAGCTGCCTCTCCCCCACTCTATTCAACATATATACAGCTGACCTACCCCAACCCCATCATGGAGAATACATCACATACGCTGACGATGTCACCCAAAATATATGCCAACCGGGACCATCAAAGCCGCTACTAGCCGACAAGACCAAGGCAGCAATTGAACTCATAAACAACTTTGAGAAGCAATGGAAAATTAGCACCAACAAACAAAAGTTTCAGATAATACACATTGCGAAAAGAAACCCGGACCCCATTATCCTTGACAACCGCCCGATCCAATATGCGGAGGTAGGCAGAATACTGGGATAAATAGAACAGGGATACAAATTCACGTAAGGGACCGACTAAACAAAGCCAAAGCAGCCTTAGGAAAACTGAGGAGATTCCGAAGCCTCAGTACTAACATTCAGATCCACCTATATAAGGCTCTAGTTCGGCCGCATCTAGAATATCCCCCAGTACCACTACACACCATAAAAGAAAACTAACATGCAGAAACTGCAAGCAGTACAAAATAAGGCGCTAAGGAGAGCAGCAAAACACCGTCCACCATATGATCAGACAATCCAGGAGCTCCATGAGCTCCTGAACATACAGCCACTAAACATCAGACTGCAGCACCAAGCCATCAGGGTGTGAAACACCATCCAAATGTTAGAGGACCCAATGTTAGAAAGATTGCTCCAAGATGAGACGCCCCGCTCCCACAGCTGGTGGCCCAAGAGCCTCGATTTACTAGATGCAAACCCAGCCCCATAGTACATAATTCCCAGATGAAATACTGAGATGAAATACTGTCCAGAAATCCTTCCCCCAATAATTGGAAAAATTGAGTATATATGTGTGTATGTATGTGTATATATGTATAGTTGTGTGTATGCATATGTATACGGGTATATATGTAAAGGTGCATGTATAACTCAATAAATAATAATAATAAAGAGCCTTAAACAGAACATGTGTGGAAGCATCGGAGTGCATATATATGAATGCTACACAGTATTCATCTATAGACATCAATATATGGTGAAACACATGTGAAGAACCTCTCACACACTCACAGCTCCCTGACAAAAGGGAGCCAGCTTAGCTTACCTGCCAACACCCACACATCGTGTCAGCAAGGCGGACAGCCCGCCTGCTGTCATACCTCTCACTGTATTTCCCACTTCTATACTTCCCTTCATCTATGCCTCTCCTTCCTCTTTACTCCAAAAAAAAAGGTGTTAAAAGTGGTGGTATCGAATGTCCGTCCGTCCGTCTCTCTCTGATTAAGAAGGGCGGAGATTTGGCAGGCGAAGCAGAAAGGTTCTCACACGGTCATTAATCTGATCCCCGACACCACCTCACCTGACCCGCCCCTCCGGTCTCTCCTTCCCATCCTCCTCTCTGTCCCATCCTCCTCTCCGTCCCATCCTTCTCACCGTCCCACTGTCCCCCCCCCCCCCCTCTATCCCATTCTTCCTGGCCTTTCCTTCTTATTCTTTACGATCATTAAAGGTGACTGGGGAGGAGGTGGTGAAGGGCGTTGATTAAATGAGACGAATGAACGGCTTCCTGCGGCAGGAGACACAAAATGACTGATAAGACGAGGAAGGCAGCCAAGGACTGATAACAAGAGGGGAGGAGACAGAGAGGAGGCGATAAAGAGAGAGACGGAGAAGATATAAGAAGCAGGGAGGGGCTGCGAATGTGTGGAAGCGGGTAGCAGCTGGAAATGAGTGGTAGAGAAGGAAGGGCAAGAAAATGACAGGTAAAAAGAGAATAAGAATGGGCTTGGAATGACTAAGATAATGAACGTGAAATTACCTAAGAAACGCAAAATGGAGTTGGTATGACTGGTGAGGTGGGGGAGGGGGAGCTGGAGTAAGTGACGAAGGAACAAATCCACAAGGGCCGTGATGAAGGTTCGAACCTACGTCCGGGATCATCCCAGACGCACCTTACCCTGTCTGAACTCCACCGTCACCAGTACTAAGACAACACGCCTCCCACCTCCAGCCACCACCGAACAAGCAACCTTCTTGATTGTCAAAAACCATGTGATGCTGTTCCTCAATAGAGGCTAGTGTTTAAGACGAAGAAAGAAGGAAGGATAATTAGAAGACACTGAACTGGGCAAGGGAATACCTGAAGGGCAGAAAACAGAGCCACAGTCACAGCTGAGGGCTCGAGTTGGAAGACGGTAACGAGTTCCCCAAGGGTCGGTCCCTGGAACCCTGCTGTTTCTAAATTATGTGATCTATCCGAGCAAATGAGCTTAATTGCAGACGACGAATTGATAGTGAGCAATGTAAACGCCTAGGAGGACTTCAGAAAGTTACAAAAAAGCCTTTATGTTTAAATTTACTTTAACTTCTTCCAAAGCTATTTTTAGGAGTTTATTTTCTTCTTCCATGGCTTTGCAATTTGTTTCCAATTGATTCTTATCCTTGCACAAGTCTTTCACTAAACCCTCAAGACATACAACTTTGCTATTTAAATGGTCATTACTTTCTTTCAATTTACTAATTAGTTCTACATGAGAGGTCACGATAGTATCTAATTTTACCAACTTAAAAGCACTATACCTTTATGTTCTCTGGGACACCACTCACTATCATCATCCTGTACTACTAAAAAACCTTGACAAACTCCAGGAGTGGGCAAACAAATGGTTGCTAGAATTCAATCTCATCAAGTGTAAGATAATGAAGATGAAAAAGGGAGATAGAAAAAACTGAAGGAGTCGGAAAGAGAAAAAGATTTGGGAGTGGATATAATTCCAACACTATCTCCAGAGGCACACACGTACTGGGACACATCAGCAGTATATGTCACTCTGGCAAACATTGTAACACCGTTTAGAAGCCTAACCCAGGGCTCGTTCAAGGTGATCTACAGAACCTTTGATACATCACTACTGAAATATGCAGCACAGGCCTGGAATCCGCACCTTGTGAAGGATAAACACAAAACTGAAAAAAGCACAAAAGTTTGCAAAAAGATTAGTGACAACGCTAAGAGAGCTAAGTTATGAGGATAGCTTAAGGGAACGAGACCTCATAACCTTGGAGGAGGGAGGAAATAAGAGACATGATCGCAAAATACAAGATACTGAGGAGGGAATTGACGATGTGGACAAGGGTAGCCTCACTAAAGTGGGAGAAAATAGGACGATAGGATATAAGGGGAAGCTGGCAAGGCAAATGAGCCTGAGAAATGTAAGGAAATACTCGTACTCAGTAAGGGTGGTCACTGAAGAAGGTAAGGAAGCCACCTACAGCCTCAACTTGAAGGCTTGGTTCGACAAAGAATTCGAACGGCTGAATGAGTCATTTATAATGCAACAGGTATATGGAAGCTAATAGGTGGGGCATAAGGAGCTAGACCTCATTCCCCCATGGTCACAGATAGGTAAGTACTGACAGGTAAGTACCACATCCACCCCACTGCCTACCACCCACTCCCTCTGCCACCACCACCACCAACTACCCCCCCCCCCCCTCTCTCTCTCTCTCTCTCTCTCTCTCTCTCTCTCTCTCTCTCTCTCTCTCTCTCTCTCTCTCTCTCTCTCTCTCTCTCTCTCTCTCTCTCTCTCTCTCATAACTATTCACCGCCTATAATTAAGGAATGGAACCTGTCTCTATCACACTCTCATAACTTACACACAAATCGTCTAATTATTAGTTAATTCTTTAGGTAAACAAGATAATTTTGTTAGTAAAAATCTAAAATATCTCGTATCCGGGGAGGGAAAAACTTGCTGTCGACCATAAGGTAGATATCCGAGCACCTCGGCCAGGCCGAAAGGTGAAGCAGCTTTAAATAGGATAAATATATTGCAGTGTTCTAGGGTTAAGTTAGTGGTGGTGGTGGCGAGACGCGCCATCTTGGTTTAGAGAGCGACAGAGGCGTCGTGTTGATTTAGAGAGCAAGAGAGAGTATTTCACTACTTAAATAATATGAAATTAGTTATGTTCATACCCTTTAGTTCCCCCTTGATCGTTAAGGTAACTAGTTTACCAAGGGACTAGTAGTTACTTTTGTGGGGGTACTCAAATATTTACCTGAATTTACCTGAGGGTCACTAACACCCTAGTGGCCTCTACGAGGACAGGCAGCCGACGGCTTGTCAAAGGTTCCTCCATTTATCCTGACGATTTTTGTCAAGCTTGATTTAAATATTCAACCGAGTTCGGGCATTTACGGCTTCAGCGGGTAGGCGGTTCCATGTGTTCATAACTCGGTGGTGAAAAAACATCTCCTGTTTTCTTTCCTACATGGTGGCTTGTTGAGCTTGAAACCGTTGTTCCTTGTTTGTGTTACATCTGACCTTTTCAAGAAGTGGTCTGAATCAACATCTCCCAAACTGCTCAGTATTTTAAACATTTCGTGAGATCAGCCCTGTCATGTCTGGTTTGTTGTGTTATTAACCAGACCTTCATGTTGTAATGTTTTCTGAGACTAAGGCTCGTAATGTTTGTATTCTACATAATAACGACATGAATAATTTGAGCTACAAGAAAGAGCTGAATGTTTAATTTTGTAATGTAAAATCTCGAACTGTTATAATATTTATATACTATATTAACTTGTTTCTAATGCGTATCTTATACCTGAACTATACACACTTGATCAACTGTGTGTGTCTAGTCTGTATCACTCAACACTCAGGGACATGTATAGTGAGTGGTGTATCCTTCTCGGTGTATATACACAACGTTTACTCAAGGCCAAATCTCTGTTGAGGACAAAAGTATATCTACTGGTTGATCAGTAAGCGATTGCGGTGCCTTAATAACCGAATTGGAGTGGTATTGGTTGAGGTAGTAGTAGTTATGGGTACCATGGTGATGGCAGTACCACGAGCAGCTACCATGGAACAAGCGCTGACGGTAGCAGCACCACACGCGCCAAGCTCACACACACTCGCGGCAAAAAGCCTGAACATGCCACAAAGTGCTATAATGCGCCTTTGATCACCTCAAGCGAGTTATAAGTGAAAAGACCTTTCGTAAGTGACGTAAGGGTGTAAAGGGCGTTTTTAAGTCTTTCATCTGCGAGGCGTAAATGTGGGTGAGAGCGCCATCTGGGTCGCCATCCCACACCGCAGGTGCGTTGATGTTTCTTTAAAATGTTAATGGAGATTTAAATACACGCGGTGGTGAAGCTGCCGCCATCAAATATAACTCACACTAACTCTGGCCTAATTTGGACGAAGTGGTGAATTTTCAGATATTCTACAAACGTACGTTTTAGAGGACAAAGGAGAAACCGACCCACGAGCGTGCGTGATGAATAGGGATATAGGAAATGAACAATGGGTATGAAGCTAGGACCGATGAGCTTGTCCCGTACAGAAAACTAGAAATCACATCTAGAAGTTTAAGGAACTAAGGTAAACTAAGACACCAAATGTTATTCTTCAGCTCTTGTCTTATCCGTGACAGTGCCCATTTAAGATTAAGCAGTGTACTTTAATGCATTAGACAAGAGTACTTAAATGCATTAGTCAGTGCATTAGACAGCCAACAGCTAGCAAAGCGGGGTCCAAGAGCATGAGCTCATTCCTGCAGGCACAAATTGGTGAGTACAAATAGCTGAGAACACGCACACACACACACACACACACACACACACACACACACACACACACACACACACACACACACACACACACACACACACACACACACACACACACACACACACACACACACACACACACACACACACACACACACACACACACACACACCCACACGCACACACACACACACACACACACACACACACATACACACCCACCCACACACACACACACACACACACACACACACACACACACACACACACACACACACACACACACACACACACACACACACAAGATGAACAACAGCCATTACTCCAACACCCTCCATCTCCTCCTTGACAAACTCTTCACCCCCACTAATGCATCCTCCAACACTTATTTACAATATTGTTCACATAGTTTGTATTATTCTGGAAACATATTTCTCCCGGCGAGACGGAGTGGCTACATTCTATGATTTGTCTCCTGCAGCGTATTCCAGATGCGTGTGCTTACCTAGTCTCCTGGTTTACCTGATACTGTACATCAGTGCTGAGTCTCCTGGTTTACCTGATACTGCACATCAGTGCTGAGTCTCCTGGTTTACCTGATAAAGCACATCAGTGCTGAGTCTCCTGGTTTACCTGATACTGTACATCAGGGCTGAGTCTCCTAGTTTACCTGATACTGCACATCAGGGCTGAGTCTCCTAGTTTACCTGATACTGCACATTAGGGCTGAGTCTCCTGGTTTACCTAATACTGCACATCAGGGCTGAGTCTCCTGGTTTATCTGATACTGCACATCAGGGCTGAGTCTCCTGGTTTACCTGACACTGCACATCAGGGCTGAGTCTCCTGGTTTACCTGACACTGCACATCAGTGCTGAGTCTCCTGGTTTACCTGATACTGCACATCAGGGCTGAGTCTTCTGGTTTACCTGATACTGCACATCAGGGCTGAGTCTCCTGGTTTATCTGATACTGCACATCAGGGCTGAGTCTCCTGGTTTACCTGATACTGTATATCAGGGCTGAGTCTCCTAGTTTACCTGATACTGCACATCAGGGCTGAGTCTCCTGGTTTACCTGATACTGCACATCAGGGCTGAGTCTCTAGTCTCCAGTCTTGTGGAATCCAACATTTCACAGGATGCAAACAGAGCCCTCGAGGGATTATCCAGAGTGTGTGGTGGTAACGGAGCGAGTGTGTTGACTGACGGCTCGCAAGCATACATGTGAAAACTATATTGTTTTGACCATATTTATCTGTCCAGACAATTACTATTATTATTTTTTCAATAACAGTACTGCAATATTCAAAGAAATAATGTCTATATATATATATATATATATATATATATATATATATATATATATATATATATATATATGTTCCAACCAAGGCATCGTAGAGAGAATAGAGGGTTTTCTGCCAAATATCCATATAACTAAACCTGAAGACAGCACACTCCTAGGAGCCCCCCTGGGGTTGAAAGCCATCGATGAGGTTCTTGATAAGAATATCGCCGATCTTAAGAGGATGGATGGGAGGATTGAGGATATTGATGTTCATGATGCACTCTACCTCATCACCAGATGTCTGTCCCTCCCCAGGTTAACCTACTTTCTGAGGTGTTCACCATCCTACAGTAGCCAAAAACTGGGAGAGTATGACCGGTTACTGAAATCAATGCTAGAAAAAGCCCTCAACCTCTCTCTTGATGACCTACAGTGGAAACAAGCCTCTCTTCCCGTAAGACTTGAGGGCCTCAGAGTTCGAACAGCAACGCAAATTGCTGTTCCAGCCTTCCTGTCCTCCTCATCGGCATCCGACGACCTTGTGAAGGAAATTCTACCTGCCTACTTACATCAGCCTGCAGGCGTACACGATCCCAATTTTACACGCTGTGCCACAGAGTGGGCCTCTCGTGCAGGCCCATCACCTCAACCACCTTCCTCAAAAGCCCACAAGCAATCCAGCTGGGATGGCCCCATTGTAGACCAAGTTGCTGCAGAGTGCCTGGGTGCTGCTACGAGACAAACTTGAAGACTCCCCTATCCCTCCCTCCGTTTTCTCTTTCATCGAATACTGTCTTTACTTTCCTCTTCCCTATTTCATTACGCCTCACTTGGGGGGGGGGGGCATTTCCTATGCTCCAGCGTTGAATTTATCTTCATCCTATGCTTCCTTCTATTCTCCTATGTTCCTTCTATTCCCTCCTTTTCGTGTCCCCTGCCCCCCCCCCCCCCTGTTACCTCCCTATTTTAGGTAAAAAAAATTGTATTATAACTTTATATATAAAGTAAATACGCAATATTTTTACCTAAAACTAATTAATTCAACTCGCTGATGCCGAACCAAAAGACTTGCAAATCAAAATTTCTTTTTTGAGAATTAATGAATGGAAATAAAAGCATTTGTTAATATTTTTTTACCATTAATTTTAGACTAGTCGAAAAATATTAAATGGGTATTTTAACAATCTAATTAAGAATCTCTTTACCACCTGCAGCTTTCCTGATCATGGCTAATTACTCTGTCAGTAGTGTGATTTCGAGTTTTTGGAGAAATAATTTATAAACTTTTAAATTTATACAAATTAAAACAAGATGTGTACCTAAACCAGAGGTGTTGACAAGAGGTGTACCTCTCTTGTTAGTTTACGTACACTGAGAAGTATACCCGTCTTGTCGGTCCACATACACTGAGAGGTGTGTGCAGTGTCAGTCTAGGTACAGGGAGAATTTTCTGTAGTCCTGAATTATGTTCCAGTTTAATCTATACTCGCTTCTCTTGAGAGCATGGTCCTCACTATGAGATATATAATAGTACCAAGATTAACGTAGACTTCACCGGTGGATAACGTCCAGCCTTTAAGGGCGTTACCAGTTACATTAAGTTTAATAAAAGCGTTACAGTCCAAACGGTAGCCACAAAAAAGTAATTTGTTATCTTGTGGATTCTTTACATAATGTATACATCTTGTAGATTCTTTACATAATGTATACATCTTGTGGATTCTTTACATAATGTACACATGCGTGTTAGTAAGCTCTTAAAGTGTGTGGTAATGACCCACTGTGGCGGCAAGTCCTTAACACCAACGCAAAACTAAATGAATCATTAAGTACAAACATAGTGTAATAAGTTTTATTATTTTCGAGTAAGTCAATTTGCCAATGCGGGGCAGTTCCTTTCAATACCCAACAACTCCAACTACCCCTTGTCTGTTATGTCATTCGCTAATTTGTTTCATAAATCTACAACAAAATTTCCAAGCCAGTATTTACCCAGGTCTTTTTTTTTTTAATATAAACTTGTCCAATGTACATCCATTTTTTCGTGGTTTATTTTGTGTTGATATATTCAACATCTTATTAATATTCCCGTCATTTTTTCCTGTCTTCAAGTTTTCTAATGTTTTCTAATTGTTTCTAATGTTTTTTAATGTCACTTTCATTTTCTAAGACATAAAGAGACCGAAAGCCTCACTTATTCTTTCCAAAAGAACAAGTCTGAACGAGACGGAAGATTACGAACAAGACCAGGAGATTACGAGCGAGATTGGATGACTGCGATCACGATCGAGTGATTGTGAACGAGGTCGGATGATTACGGGCGAAATCGAGAGGTTACGGACGATATCGAAAGATTACGAACGATTTCGAGAGATTACGAACGATATCGAGACTACGATCGATATCGAGAGACTACGATCGAGGTCGGGAGAGTACTAACGCATTTGGGAGATTACGAACGAGCTTAGGAGATTACGAACGAGCTCGGGAGATTACGAACGAGCTCGGGAGATTACGAACGAGCTCAGAAGATTACGAACGAGCTCGGGAGATTACGAACGAGCTCGGGAGATTACGAACGAGCTCAGGAGATTACGAACGAGCTCGGGAGATTGCGAACCAGCTCAGGAGATTACGAAAGAGCTCGGGAGATTACGAACGAGCTCGGGAGATTACGAACGAGCTCGGGAGATTACAAACGAGCTCAGGAGATTAAAAACGAGCTCAGGAGATTAAAAACGAGCTCAGGAGATTACGAACCAGCTCAGGAGATTACAAAGATGTTTTTTTTAAGATTGATCAGTAAGAGCATAAGGTCAACAAGTGTGTCAGCTTAACAAGAGCTTCAGGTTATATACAAGGCCAAGTTAACAAGTCATTGAGGGGTCGCTAGCCAGGATCAATAATAGTGAGCCCTCGACTGTGCCGGACTAACGATGCCAAATGCTTCCTTAACGACCAATTGAAGCTAACTACCAGTTCCGAGAAATGATAAATGCCCCAATACAAACTGCAAAGGCTCTTACATTGAAGTTTTATAATAAAAAAAAAAGATTGGTGGTTTCAAAGACGAATTGTTGATAATTACTGGGGTTCTCAGTTGTCGTATATCTCGCTATTTGTCTTGGGTTATTTCTCGATCATACACTATATATATCACACACACACACACACACACACACACACACACACACACACACACACACACACACACACACACACACACACACACACACACACACATAGCATAAAGAGCTACTGGAACAAATCGCTGTGTGTGGAAAAACCCGATCGCAGCGAATTTCATGACTATAAATTGAAGGATATTGCAATCCAGGCACCACCCCCATGCGCTGTGGGACTCACCCCGAGCCTCTGTCACTGTGGCAGTGGCGGTCACACTGTCGCTTGTCTGTCTGTCTGTCCGTAACAGGAGGAGGGAGAGACGGGTCAGAGAAAGGTCAATGGGCCTGTGACATGAGTACATGTGACACTAAAGTGTCTTTTCAGTCAAGTGTTACTCCATTAAGGTATTAAGTACGCCACAAAAGTCAGCGAGTAACATTGACAAGAGCTTCGAACGTAATCAGTTCTGAGTGATGTGGAGGTGGCTTCTAGTCATAAACCTTGGTGAAGGTAGCCGGTCGGCCGAGCGGACAGCACGCTGGACTTGTGATCCTGTGGTCCCGGGTTCGATCCCGGGCGCCGGAGAGAAACAATGGGCAGAGTTTCTTTCACCCTATGCCCCTGTTACCTAGCAGTAAAATAGGTACCTGGGTGTTAGTCAGCTGTCACGGGCTGCTTCCTGGGGGTGGAGGCCTGGTCGAGGACCTGGCCGCAGGGACAATAAAGCCCCGAAATCATTTCAAGATAAGGAAGGTTACTGGATGGAAGAGCTTTTATTTGTCTCCATGCAAGAGTTTGCGTGTTGGCCCGCGGGACTGAGTGAATGATGAAGTGAAATGTATGAGTCAGATTATGAGTGATGGAGTGAATGTGTGAGCGCGAAAACAAATTTCAGTGAGCAAGTGAGATGGGGACGAGCGAGTGATTTGTGTAAGCAAACGAGATGACAGATTAAATGAGCAAAAGTGAGTGACTGCAACTCATTGACTTAAAACAACGGCCAAATGCTTGTTACTAACCCCCCCCCCCCCCCCCCCCCACGCCTCCCGCAAGTTCATGAATTACAAATAAATTGCCAAAAAAATTTACAACCAACTACGTCCGAATTTTTTGGAGCAGTGCTTCGCTCTTTTCTTGTGATTGAATCGCTCATCTAAATCCTTCACGCACGTACTGCAAACACAAATAGTTGCCTATAACACCTAACCTATCTTAGGACAACTATACACAAGAATATAATATATAAATATAAAATATAATAACACTAATTCATTTCTAGAACATATTTGGTTAACGTTAAAATGAACGACTGCGACTTATGCTCAGGTGCCGCTTGGACGAGCATGGAGAATATGTTGTGCACTGAATGGAGAACACCTCACACTTGCCTCGATTGTTTACCCTCAAACTTTTCGTTGACAACTCACTTCTTATGTTAGTTTCTCACCTCTCTAAATGACCCGCGCACTCTGAATACAATTACCAACAATCTTCAGGCATCCAAAACGGATAACCGTGAGGTTAAAATAATGCTATAGGAAAAAAGGAAGTTATATCTAAACGATTTAAGAATAGTGAAGTTTATCTAGAACAACTTATCAAACCATTCAACAAGAAATAAGATAAACTAAAAAAAATTATGAATTCCGTAATAGCAGGGCAGGCAAAGACAAATCCTGAAGGGTTTTTCATATATACCAGACGAGATGAAGAGTACAATGTACACAGAGGATAAGACAAGGAGGACAAGAACAACTTCAAACAGAAAGAAAGTTAAACAAGAGGACACAGGTGGACGCTGGAAACACAAACGAGTCGAGGAAATATAAGGAAATACTGGTACCCTGTATGGGAGGTCAACGAGCGGACTGAATACAACAAACTCAAACAAATACTCATAAACAATCAATACAAATACAAACAAATAATACAAACAAACTCAACAAATACGACAACAAACTCGAGGGTCGCCCCCATCCACAACCTTGAGGCCAGACTCTCGACAAAGAATTCGACTGTCAGAATTAAATTATAGCTCAACAAGTACAACAAGACCAGTATGCGGGGCACCAAGAGCTAGACCTCACTTCCCAGCAGTCACTATTAGATAGGTACTGGTAGGTTAGTTCAAAGTTGTACCAAAGTTAGGAATACAAATTAATGCCTCCACAGTCACGCTTCCATCGTCAAGTTCCACCATCATCACGCCACCAATGTCACTCCACCGACCTCAGTAGTACGTTGAAACTTGAACAAATCCACAAGGGCCGTGATGAGGTTCGAACTTACGTTTAGGATGATCCCAGACGCGCCTTAATCGACTGCGCCATTACATGGTAGAAGAATTGCAACCGGGAGAGCTACCGTGTGTCTCGGAGAGACTGCGGGAGCCGTGTGAGAGCAGTAGCACTCCAGGTTGCAATTCTTATACCATGTCGTGGCTCACTCGATTAAGGCGCGTCTGAGATCATCCTGGACGTAAGTTCGAACCTAATCACGGATTTTGTGGAATTGTTCATATGATATATCACGCTATTGTGATTTCTGAGTATGCTGAAACTTAACTAATTTCGTTCAGACTTTAATGTGCGTCATTTAATGCTCCGAGAGAGGAGGAATGTTTTGTTTAGTTTAGTAACTGACTGACTGTCTCTGTCTAATCCTTCTGTTACGTTCTATATAGAGAATGAAACATACATTCTCTATATTCTATATTAAATTGTTCCATTCATTCTCCATATCTTTTAACTAAGACTAGGGTTCATTAAGAATGTCACTGTCTAATGAAAAATACAAACTAAGACCATTTATCGTACACCAGCTCACCTGAGGCTCTAGAAACTCATTTATTTGATGAACTAATTATTTAGAACCATAAGAAGTAAAGTAACTTTAATGCTGAATAATTATCAGTTAAGGAAGAAGAATGAGCCATGAGCCAACTGTGTGCCAGAGTCTTTATATAGTCGGTTTACTTGAGTTGATGCATATCATATTGAGTTAATAAGTTCCAGATGCGAGTCAACCAATTTCAATTTCTTTCTTTATTATGCACCCCATACCCATCCCGTGGACGGTGGTGTAAAGGATTACAGAGGCACATAATCGGTTCAGGAACTGAACCCTCTAGTTCGTTTAGCTAAGCAAATAACAATTTTTTGACGCTAGTTACAAAATTATTAATGTTATATATACATACGAGTCAACCTAAGAATGAATGATCGCTGATGGAAAGATGTTCTTGAGAAAGGCAGTTCCAGCATGAGGCTGCTCGGTGGCTGAGCGCCTTATCTTACGGGTGCCAATTTTTGGCTGTCCACGAAGTTTGGCCAGGTCAGAAACCTTAAGAATGTTGGCCTGATAGATAACAGAAAGTCCACAAACATCTTGTGGTGTTGAAGGCCTTGAGGCTCTGACAAGTCCAACCTAAACGGGTCAGCACTAGAGATGTGCCTTGTTGCAAGATTATTTTTTGTATAAAAGGTTTGTATACAAAGTTTTGTGTAAGGCAAGGTTTCTTTTTGTATTTTTCTTCTGAGTCTCTACATTTCTTTATCTTATCTCTCAGAGTTTCTCCTCCAACTTCATATAAATATATATATTTTTCTTCCTTCTTAAGCTCTGTGGAAATTTATGTTAATTAAGAGACTAACATTTGCCCATGAAGATCCTAAAATTTTCCAGGATAAGGAAATTAGAAATTAAATTTTCCCGTTGAACAGAGAAGTACAATTTTTTTAGGAGCCATTTATAAGAATTATTTAAATATAAAGTTGGAGTCATATATGCGGTATACTGCATAAAATAATATAGTGTGATATAATATTTTATACAATATGCTGCATGATACAAAATACTGTTTGATACAATATACAATATGCGTTTTATAATTTTTCTCCATAAAGGGAAAACAACCGCTGAGCGGCTTTGTGATATAGAAATGTACGCAGAAGTTTCCTACAGCACACATGTTTACCAGAGCACAGGTGTTCTCTAGAGCGTAGGTGGTGGTTTCTAGAGTGCAGGTGCTTTCTGGATCGCATGTTTTTCTAAAGAGTAAGGACTTTCTAGAGCACAGAGGCTTTCTAAAGTGCATGTGTTTATTTCCTAGAGCACATGTTTTCCAGAGCATGGGCTGGTTTCTAGATCGCAGGTATTTCCTAGGGTGCAGCTGAGGGCAAGTGAAGAGTACGACTGCAACTGACGTGTTTGGACTGAATTCGTGCAAACTTATTATTGCAGTACAGCACCTGTGTCAGGTGCTGGGAGAAGTACAGCACCTCTGTCAGGTGCTGGGAGCAGTACAGCACCTCCGCCAGGTGCTGGGAGCAGTACAACACCTCCGCCAGATGCTGGGAGCAGTACAGCAACTCCGCCAGGTGCTGGGAGCAGTACAGCACCTCCGTCAGGTGCTGGGAGCAGTACAGCACCTCCGTCAGGTGCTGGGAGCAGTACAGCACCTCCGCCAGGTGCTGGGAGCAGTACAACACCTCCGCCAGGTGCTGGGAGCAGTACAGCAACTCCGCCAGGTGCTGGGAGCAGTACAGCACCTCCGTCAGGTGCTGGGAGCAGTACAGCACCTCCGTCAGGTGCTGGGAGCAGTACAGCACCTCCGTCAGGTGCTGGGAGCAGTACAGCACCTCCGTCAGGTGCTGGGAGCAGTACAGCACCTCCGTCAGGTGCTGGGAGCAGTACAGCACCTCCGTCAGGTGCTGGGAGCAGTACAGCACCTCCGTCAGGTCCTGGGAGCAGTACAGCACCTTCGATGTAGACAACACGGCCAGTTGTCTACATCGTAGCCTTTAGACGGAGGTGCTGTAACTTTCTTCCTTGAGCGTTTTCTACAAGAAAAACGTTTGCGTTAGCTGCTGATCAGCGCTTATCGGTGGCGCTATGTTATGATTCGTAATAAAATTAATGTTCTTTCCCACAGTGCAACCGAAGGAACGTTTCCAGGAGCGTCCGCAATACAGTTCTTGGGAAACCCGGTTGTTGGGGTCCGCAATAACAGTATCGTTGTGGAGGACGGTGGCCTTATCTTCGGAGCTCAGTGCGGGCGTGTAGTTCATGGGTGTTTATCTCTTCCGCCTCTTGGGGCAACTGTGGCCGTAAACACCCCCCCCCCCCCCATCCTCACCACCACCACACAAGAACACTGATCACCTGCATCCACTACCCCCTCCCATCCTCTCACTCTTCCCTTCCCATCCTCTCACTCTCACCTCCAATCCTCTCACTCTTGTAAGGAAGGAGTATCTCCACGAGTCTGGACATTCATTCCTTACACAGTGTGCAAACATTTATGTATATAGACATTTACATATGCAGGGTCCGGGACGCTAACTTTAAAATTGGCGCCAGAGTGCCGTACCTAGCCTCGGTCTGCGCATGCGCGAGGTGACACTCACCCAAGTGTTAGAAAGTTTTTCGAAATTGTATATACATTTCCCTCATATCGTAATAAAACTTTCCAAAGAACATACAGTAATTGAAAAATGTTATTTTATTAGAATTAGAAATAAATCTAAGAACCCTATGATCTATGTACGCAAATACTGGAAAAGATTGGCAAGAGTATTGGAACGTCAGTGAGGAAGGCATAGAGAGGAGGGAAGAGGTTGAAGGTGGAATTGGGATACAAGATTACAGAGATAATCTCGTGTAGACTCACGTGGTGATGGTGAGGCCTTGTGGTCCACATGGTGTAGTAAATATGTCAGCATTATAAAAGGGTAAACATAATTTTGTAATCTGAAAGACATGCAGGCATTTATATAAAAAATAAGGAATTATAAATTAATATATTTGTAAACTTTACTGTTTACAAAAAAAATATAATTAAAATAAATAAATATACATTCTAACTTCTTAATTTTAACATAACTTGAATATAATTAAGATTATATTTCTCATCCTCAAGGAAGTTCAGTATATCAGTGTTTTTTTAACACTTATATTTTATTTAAATATGTTTGGCTTTGGGCTAATTATAACACAGGCCTTGTGCAGCCCGTCCTCTCAAGCGTTTACGTCTTAAAAATGGTCTACTAAATTGCCCGAACCTAACCTAACTGAAGACCACATAATAGAAAATATAACAGGCCGTCAATCAAGCGAGCAGCTGTGATTATATCATATCTTGGTCGCTGGGGATTTTTACCTCAAAATACGATGTACTATTCGAAAGACAGGTGACACCCGTCCTCTCGAATAGTACCTCGCATTTTGACGCATAAATCTCCCAAGGCCAAAAAAAAATGATGTATTAAAATCATAACGGCTCGCAAAAATCAACGTGGTGTGCCGTTTTCTATTCGTGAGTCCTCGAGTAGGTTAGGTTCGGGCAGTTTAGTGACGTTGAGAATGCTGGAGAGGACGGGTCGACGTATCAGGTATATCAATGTTTTCCTGTAGTTCAATTTTTAAGTATCTTGAGAAAATTTTCAATTTTCTATTATGAAATGCATCGACTGGTACCGAGTATTGAGTATCGACCGAGTCCTCTACTCGACCGATACTCAACAGAATTTAATCGTGTTATAACAGGTCCTAAAATCCTACTAAACCCTTACACGTGATCACACACGTGCTGACCCCAAGGTGCTGACCCTTATACCTCCCACTCTCTCACTCTTCCCTCTCTCACCATTCCACTTCCCTTGCCTCCCTCACTCTTCCAACCTCTGCCAGACAACTTAATATAACCCAACATTCAGCCAGGGACAAAAGAGGTGAAGTTACACTGCCGCTCAAGCCAAAAATGACGTTTAAATTACACTGATCCCGGGGCTCAACGAGCGTCGAAAACTTGAGATTCTATCCAGAATGGCGTCGGTAATGAGCTGGGATTCTACCTTAACTAGAAAACTTATCCGGGAGTCTTGGAGCCTCTTAAGGTTCCAACTATGACTTGCCATGGTTTTTAAGTTGTTAATGAGACGTAGACTAAAGTTAATATAGACAGAGAAAGAGAGAGCAAGCGAGAGACAGAGAGAGAGCAAGAGAGAAAGAGTGAGAGATGGGGCAAACAAAGACAATGAGAAAGGAGAGAGAGAGAGAGAGAGAGAGAGAGAGAGAGAGAGAGAGAGAGAGAGAGAGAGAGAGAGAGAGAGAGAGAGAGAGAGAGAGAGAGAGAGAGAGAGAGAGAGAGAGAGAGAGACAAAGAGAGTCCCACCAAAGCTCCTGGTGTACATACTATCATCGTACAAAACTCTCAACTCTTGTCCAACAACACTCTTGCCTAACATAGATCACAGCAGAAACTAAGCTTTTACACCTACAAAACTCGTCCCCCCACAGAGCTCCTGCCTTACACGGCACCAGCTCTGCTGAGACTAGTCATACTAGCCTCCACTCCCACACAGTGTAACAGATCTACGGGGGAAGATTTACCAGTTGATCCGTCTACCCACTCAGCCACGAGCTGTCGTGCCTCCAGGAAAAGGAAACATTTTGAGGAAAAAATGGCACATGTAACCATGTTAAACGGCTGTGTAAGGGGAATATTTCTTCTCGATGGCAAATATTAAAGTCACACGCTGCGTACGACAGTCACACGCTGTGTACGACAGTTACACGCTGTGTACGACAGTTACACGCTGTGTACGACAGTCACCCGCTGTGTACGACAGTCACACGCTGTGTACGACAGTCACGCTGTGTACGACAGTCACGCTGTGTATGACAGTCACACGCTGTGTACGACAGTTACACGCTGTGTACGACAGTTACACGCTGTGTACGACAGTCACACGCTGCGTACGACAGTCACACTCTGTGTACGACTGTCACACGCTGCGTACGACAGTCACACGCTGTGTACGACTGTTACACGCTGTGTACGACAGTTACACGCTGTGTACGACAGTCACCCGCTGTGTACGACAGTCACACGCTGTGTACGACAGTCACGCTGTGTAGGACAGTCACGCTGTGTATGACAGTCACACGCTGTGTACGACAGTTACACGCTGTGTACGACAGTCACACGATGTGTACGACAGTTACACGCTGTGTACGACAGTCACACGCTGTGTACGACAGTTACACGCTGTGTACGACAGTCACACGCTGTGTACGACTGTCACACGCAGTGTACGACAGTCACACGCTGCGTACGACAGTCACACGCTGTGTACGACTGTCACACGCTGCGTACGACAGTCACACGCTGTGTACGACTGTTACACGCTGTGTACGGCAGTCACACGCTGTGTACGACAGTCATACGCTGTGTACGACAGTTACACGCTGTGCACGACAGTCACACACTGTGTACGACAGTCACACACTGTGTACGACAGTCACACGCTGTGTACGACATTCACACACTGTGTACGACATTCACACACTGTGTACGACAGTTACACACTGTGTACGACATTCACACGCTGTGTACGACATTCACACGCTGTGTACGACAGTCACACGCTGTGTACGACAGTCACACGCTTTGTATGACAGTCACACGCTGTGTACGACAGTCACACGCTGTGTACGACAGTCACACGCTGTGTACGACAGTCACACGCTGTGTACGACAGTCACACGCTGTGTACGACAGTCACACGCTGTGTACGACAGTCACACGCTGTGTACGACAGTCACACGCTGTGTACGACAGTCACACGCTGTGTACGACAGTCACACGCTGTGTACGACAGTCACACGCTGCGTACGACAGTCACACGGTGTGTAAGACAGTCACACGTTGTGTAAGACAGTCACACGCAGTTTACGACAGTCACACGCTGTGTACGACAGTCATACGCTGTGTAAGACAGTCACACGCAGTTTACGACAGTCACACGCTGTGTACGACAGTCACACACAGTGTCCGACAGTCACACGCTGTGTACGACAGTCACACACAGTTTACGACAGTCACACGCTGTGTACGACAGTCACACACAGTTTACGACAGTCACAAGCAGTGTACGACAGTCACATACGGTATACCCCAGTACACACCACGTATGAGAGACGAGAAAAAGCTGCAGGAAGTCCTATAGTTAGTTTGTTGATCAACCAGTTGCGAAACTGTTCGTTCGCTACGAGAGGAAGGAGAACGAGCAACCTACAGTTTAACGATGCAGAAAACTGACCAATTCCTGCCATTGTGCAACTTGGAAAAGAATGAACATCGCAGGAAGAATAAATGACAGCAATCTTTGACTGCAGTCAGAAGTGGGAGAGCAAGTCAGACTTGGGAGAGCAAGTCAGACTTAGAAGAGCAAGTCAGACGTGGGAGAGTAAGTCAGACGTGGATGAACAAGTCAGCCGTGGAAGAACAAGTCAGTCGTGGAAGAGAGCAAGTCAGAAGTGGAAGAGCAAGTCAGAACTGGAAGAGAGCAAGTCAGAAGTGGAAGAGCAAGTCAGTCGTGGAAGAGAGCAAGTCAGAAGTGGAAGAGCAAGTCAGACGTGGAAGAGAGCAAGTCAAAAGTGGAAGAGCAAGTCAGACGTGGAAGAGAGCAAGTCAGTCGTGGAAGAGCATGTCAGACGTGGAAAAGAGCAAGTCAGAAGTGGAAGAGCAAGTCAGTCGTGGAAGAGAGCAAGTCAGAAGTGGAAGAGCAAGTCAGACGTGGAAGAGAGCAAGTCAGAAGTGGGAGAGCAAGTCAGACTTGGGAGAGCAAGTCAGACTTGGAAGAGCAAGTCAGGCTTGGAAGAGCAAGTCAGAAGTGGAAGAGCAAGTCAGAAGTGGAAGAGCAAGTCAGACGTGGAAGAGAGCAAGTCAGACGTGGAAGAGAGCAAGTCAGGCTTGGAAGAGCAAGTCAGAAGTGGAAGAGAGCAAGTCAAAAGTGGAAGAGAGCAAGTCAGAAGTGGAAGAGCAAGTCAGACGTGGAAGAGAGCAAGTCAGTCGTGGAAGAGCAAGTCAGACGTGGAAGAGAGCAAGTCAGGCTTGGAAGAGCAAGTAAGAAGAAGGAAGAGCAAGTCAGACGTGGATGAACAAGTCAGCCGTGGAAGAACAAGTCAGCCGTGGAAGAACAAGTCAGTCGTGGAAGAACAAGTCAGCCGTGGAAGAACAAGTCAGCCGTGGAAGAACAAGTCAGCCGTGGAAGAACAAGTCAGCCGTGGAAGAACAAGTCAGCCATGGAAGAACAAGTCAGCCGTGGAAGAACAAGTCAGCCATGGAAGAACAAGTCAGCCGTGGAAGAACAAGTCAGCCGTGGAAGAACAAGTCAGCCGTGGAAGAACAAGTCAGTCGTGGAAGAACAAGTCAGCCATGGAAGAACAAGTCAGCCGTGGAAGAACAAGTCAGTCGTGGAAGAACAAGTCAGCCGTGGAAGAACAAGTCAGTCGTGGAAGAACAAGTCAGACGTGGAAGAACAAGTCAGCCGTGGAAGAACAAGTCAGCCGTGGAAGAACAAGTCAGTCGTGGAAGAACAAGTCAGTCGTGGAAGAACAAGTCAGCCGTGGAAGAACAAGTCAGCCGTGGAAGAACAAGTCAGTCGTGGAAGAACAAGTCAGCCGTGGAAGAACAAGTCAGCCGTGGAAGAACAAGTCAGTCGTGGAAGAACAAGTCAGTCGTGGAAGAACAAGTCAGTCGTGGAAGAACAAGTCAGTCGTGGAAGAACAAGTCAGCCGTGGAAGAACAAGTCAGCCGTGGAAGAACAAGTCAGTCGTGGAAGAACAAGTCAGTCGTGGAAGAACAAGTCAGCCATGGAAGAACAAGTCAGCCGTGGAAGAACAAGTCAGCCGTGGAAGAACAAGTCAGTCGTGGAAGAACAAGTCAGCCGTGGAAGAACAAGTCAGCCGTGGAAGAACAAGTCAGTCGTGGAAGAACAAGTCAGCCGTGGAAGAACAAGTCAGCCGTGGAAGAACAAGTCAGCCGTGGAAGAACAAGTCAGCCGTGGAAGAACAAGTCAGCCGTGGAAGAACAAGTCAGCCGTGGAAGAACAATTAAGTCAGTCGTGGAAGAACAAGTCAGCCATGGAAGAACAAGTCAGCCGTGGAAGGACAAGTCAGTCGTGTACAGGTGTGAGACAATAGTCCTGGACGACGGTCAGCCGAGTATACATCTTACCACATCCAGATTTAAGAGCGTCAACGTTTGTTTATTTCAGTTGACTCCACTGCCATCACGCAGGCTCAGAGCCTCACTTTCTCACCACTAAACCGCGTAAGGAACTCTCTGTCCATTTTAAAGACAGAAAACCGTCTTGTAACAATTATGATTCAACCTGTGAATTTATTTCGTTTTATTTTTGCATCGTCTGCAACTCTGCTAATATTGCTGGTCAGTGAATAAATCAGTTACTTATATAAACAACAGCGGAGCCACGAAGGTCCCCTGAGGCACCTCACCACTCTCAAGGAAAAGTTCCACAATTAAATATATAAATCTTATGTGAATAAATAAACTGCCCAGAAAGAAAGCTATATGGAAGTATCTCTTATCCTCGCTTTCCATGTCCTTGGTTCGATTAGTTGACTTGTTTTCCTTACGTATGCACTCTCCTTCCCTTCCCTTCCCTATTCCCTTCTCTCTTACCCTTCAGCCTCTTTTCCTGTTCGTTCACAGTTGATGCAATAATCGCGTCAATGATGCAACGAGTCGACTCCTTAGCGATGTCGGAAAGTTGGTAACATTGTTCAAGACTCCCTCAAACTTGTGGTAACTTTGTCTCAGTGAGCAGGCAGGAGTAGCGCTATGGACGGTAATTGCCTCAGTGATCGGGACAGTGACGTAATGGACGGTAACTGTCTCAGTGATGAGGCCAGGGTAGCGCCATGGTCATGGACGGTAACTGTCCCAGTGATGAGGCCAGGGTAGCGCCATGGTCATGGACGGTAACTGTCTCAGTGATGAGGCCAGGGTAGCGCCATGGTCATGGACGGTAACTGTCTCAGTGATGAGGCCAGGGTAGCACCATGGTCATGGACGGTAACTGTCTCAGTGATGAGGCCAGGGTAGCGCCATGGTCATGGACGGTAACTGTCTCAGTGGTGAGGCCAGGGTAGCACCATGGTCATGGACGGTAACTGTCTCAGTCATCAGACCAACGTTATGTAGAATGACCCAAGTAAATGACGAGTGTGACACAATCAACTCTCACGAAACCATTATTTTGTGTGTGCAAGAGAAATAAATATATGTAGTAGACATAATAGAGGAAAAATAAATTGGTTAGAAAGGCGGGGTCCAGGAGCTAATAGCTCGATTCTGCATATACAAATAACAAATACACACACACACAGACACACATAAAAAAAACTTTGATACAGAACCGCACATGAGACTGCTGTTCAAGCTCGAGAGGCAGGCGGGGGTGGGGGGAATGGTCCTAGCATGGATAAGGAACTACCTAACAGGAAGGAGCCAGAGAGTTACGGTAAGGGGCGAGGAGCCGGACTGGCGAACAGTAACAAGTGGAGTACCACAAGGATTGGTGCTGGAACCAATTCTATTTCTAATATATGTTAACGACATGTTTACAGGAGTAGAGTCCTACATGTCTATGTTCGCGGATGACGCAAAGTTGATGAGAAGAGTTGTGACAGATGAGGATTGTTGGATCCTCCAAGAGAGCTTGAACAGTTTGCAGAGATGGTCAGGGAAATGGTTACTAGAGTTCAACACGAGCAAAGTAATGGAAATGGGACTAGGTGAGAGGAGACCAAAGGGACAGTACACAATGAAGGGGAACTGTCTACCTGTGCGACGCGAGAAAGAGACCTGGGGGTGGACGTAACACCTAATCTATCTCCTGAGGCACATATAAATAGGATAACGACAGCAGCGTACTCTACACTGGTAAAAGTTAGAACATCATTCAGAAACCTAAGTAAGGAGGCATTTAGGGCGCTTTACACTGCCTACGTGCGGCCAGTCTGGGAGTATGCCGCCTCATCATGGAGTCCCCATCTGAAGAAGCACATAAGGAAACTGGAAAAGGTTCAGAAGTTTGTAACGAGACTCGTCCCGGCGTTACGAAGGATGGGATATGAAGAGCGCCTGAAGGAACTGAGCCTTACGACACTAGAAAAGAGAAGGGAGAGGCGGGGATATGATAGGAACGTATAAAATACTCAGGGGGAATTGACAGAGTGGACATAGACGAAATGTTTACACGGAATAGTAACAGATCGAGGGGACATGGGTGGAAGCTGGAAACTCAGATGAGTTACAGAGATGTTAGGAAGTTTTCTTTTAGCGTGAAAGTAGTGGAAAATGGAATGCACTTAAGGAACAGGTTGTGGAAGCAAATTCTATTCATAATTTTAAAACTAGGTATGATAGGGAAATAGGACCGGAGTCATTGCTGTAAACAACCGATGGCTCGAAAGGCGGGATCCAAGAGTCAATGCTCGATCCTGCAGACACAACTTGGTGAGTGCACACACACACACTGCGAGAACAGATGCAGCAATCAAAAAGCATTAAGTCAACATATCAATAAGATTCATTCAACATCATTAGTAATTAACAACGTCTATATCAACGAAGCAAACCACAGAATACAGCATTAATTGGTACACATCCCGTCACATTTCTCTTTTACAAAGGTTACAAAATTACGTCATTGCCTGAAACAAACTCCTTGAGAATTCATAAGATCAATTTACTTTGGCGGAAAGAGATGAAATTCGACATTATCTCTCATAAAGCAGAGGTGGTAAATCCTTGAGGAGGAGGAGAGTAGTATTCCTTGAAGGGGGGGGTGGTTAGGAGTCAGCCACAGGATCCCTGGTGATTCTCGCCCTTATCTTGAGATGATTTCGGGGCTTAGCGTCCCCGCGGCCCGGTCCTCGAACAGGCCTCCTTTTTGTAACACACCCCCCTCAGGAAGCAGCCCGTAGCAGCTGTCTATCTCCCAGGTACTTATTTACTGCTAGGTAACAGGGGCATCAGGGTGAAATAAACATTTTGCTCATTTGTCTCCGCCTCCACCGGGGATCGAACCCGGAACCTCAGAACTACGAATCCGAAGCGCTGTCCACTCAGCTGTCAGGCGCCCCAGCCCTTTCTTAATAACTTTTCTCTATCTTCATCTCATTATTATACACATTAGAAACACTCACCTTTTTTTCTCCCTGAAAAGATTTATTCGGCGGTGGAGGACAAAGGTTACAAAGGTGGAGGTTTGGAGCTTACCCATAAATACTGTTGATACTTATTGGTTAGTCATTTCTGCCACTGTTGTTGTTTTTACTCGTCAGTAATGACCCGCGTTGTTTTGTTGCGACCTTCTGCCACCGTCTGTGGCTCACACTGTGCCTCTGGGTGTGGCGTCTCCTGCACTCTGCTACAGCCTAACCAAATCTCATATAACCTAACAAAACCTGACCTTACCTCGCGTAATCTGGTAGAAACCCACACTGGTGGCGGCACAAACTGGTAGAAACCCCACACTGGTGGCGGCACAAACTGGTAGAAACCCCACACTGGTGACGGCACAAACTGGTAGAAACCCACACTGGTGGCGGCACAAACTGGTAGAAACCCCACACTGGTGACGGCACAAACTGGTAGAAACCCCACACTGGTGGCGGCACAAACTGGTAGAAACCCCACACTGGTGGCGGCACAAACTGGTAGAAACCCCACACTGGTGACGGCACAAACTGGTAGAACCCCACACTGGTGGCGGCACAAACTGGTAGAAACCCACACTGGTGACGGCACAAACTGGTAGAAACCCACACTGGTGACGGCACAAACTGGTAGAAACCCACACTGGTGACGGCACAAACTGGTAGAAACCCACACTGGTGACGGCACAAACTGGTAGAAACCCCACACTGGTGACGGCACAAACTGGTAGAAACCCCACACTGGTGGCGGCACAAACTGGTAGAAACCCACACTGGTGGCGGCACAAACTGGTAGCACAAACAATACAAGATCACACCAACAAAATTTAACCCAATGTCTTGGAGACTTTCCAAGGGACTCGGTTGCACAGCTCCAGACACCAGTGTCACCGGTGGATGAGGACCCAACCAAAGCTGCTCCACAGCCATATCAGGAGGAAAACAGCAGTGAAGGAACAAGTGATGAAGCTGCGGAAAGGGGAGAACAGATACACAGAGAATGACAAGGAGGTGTGTGAAGAACTCAACAAGAGATTCCAGGAGGTCTTCACAATAGAACAAGGAGAAGCCCCTGCACTAAATGAGGAGGCGGCAACCTTGGAAACCTTGGAGGAATTTGACCTCACCAGTGATGAGGTCAAAAGGTGTCTGCTGGAGCTAGATGTGACAAAGGCTGTTGGGCCTGATAGAATCTCACCATGGATACTAAAGGAAGGTGCAGAAGCACTAAGTGTGCCACTCTCTATGGTGTATAACAGGTCACTGGAAACAGGAGACTTACCAGAAAGTTGGAAGACAGCTAACGTGGTCCCAATATACAAAAAGGGTGACAGGCAAGAGGCACTGAATTACAGGCCAGTTTCCTTAACTTGTATACCATGCAAGGTGCTGGAGAAGATCGTGAGGAAAAGGCTCGTAGAGCATCTGGAGGGAAATAACTTTGTAACGCACCACCAACATGGGTTCAGAGATGGTAAATCGTGCCTCACAGGGTTAATAGAATTTTATGACCAGGCAACGAAAATTAGGCAGGAAAGAGAAGGGTGGGCCGACTGCATTTTCCTGGATTGCCAAAAAGCCTTCGACACAGTACCCCATAAAAGGCTGTTAAAAAAGTTGGAGCAACAGGCAGGAGTAAAAGGGAAGGTGCTCCAGTGGATAAGGGAGTACTTAAGCAACAGGAAACAGCGAGTAACGGTGAGGGGGAAGACATCAGAGTGGCGAGATGTCACCAGCGGAGTCCCACAGGGCTCAGTACTTGGACCCATCCTGTTTCTAATATATGTGAACGATCTTCCAGAGGGTATAGACTCATTCCTCTCGATGTTTGCTGATGATGCAAAAATTATGAGAAGAATCAAGACGGATGAAGATAGGCAGAGACTACAGGATGACCTGGATAAACTGGAGGAATGGTCTAGAAAATGGCTGCTGAAGTTCAACTCTGGAAAGTGTAAGGTGATGAAATTAGGCGAAGGGAGCAGGAGGCTGAACACAAGGTATCATCTGGGAGGGGAAATCCTGCAAGAATCAAATAGAGAGAAGGATCTGGGGGTTGATATCACACCGAACCTGTCCCCAGAGGCCCACATCAAAAGAATATCATCAGCGGCATATGCTAGACTGGCCAACATAAGAACTGCCTTCAGAAACTTGTGTAAGGAATCTTTCAGAACCCTGTATACCACTTATGTAAGACCAATCCTGGAGTATGCAGCTCCAGCCTGGAGTCCATACCTAGTTAAACACAAGACAAAGTTAGAGAAGATTCAGCGGTATGCCACCAGGCTCGTCCCGGAACTGAGAGGATTGAGCTACGAGGAAAGGCTAAAGGAGCTGAACCTCACATCCCTGGAAAACAGAAGAGTAAGGGGAGACATGATAACCACCTACAAAATTCTCAGGGGAATTGACAGGGTGGACAAAGACAAACTCTTCAGCACGGGTGGGACACGAACAAGGGGACACAGGTGGAAACTTAGTACCCAGATGAGCCACAGAGACGTTAGAAAGAATTTTTTCAGTGTCAGAGTAGTTAATAAATGGAATGCACTAGGAAGTGATGTGGTGGAGGCTGACTCCATACACAGTTTCAAATGTAGGTATGATAGAGCCCAGTAGGCTCAGGAATCTGTACACCAGTTGATTGACAGTTGAGAGGCGGGACCAAAGAGCCAAAGCTCAACCCCCGCAAGCACAATTAGGTGAGTACAATTAGGTGAGTACACAAGCAGAATATACACTACAAAGTAACTAAAAGTATACAGACTCTCAATAGCAGTTAATACTCAAAGAGGGATTCAATAATATAATTTTAATTCTAACTCATCGGAAAAGACAAGAACCACATCACATTAAAATGTATCTTTAATACTCAGAAGAGATCAGTCACTGAGCCTTCCGCCGCCAGCAACAGTACGATGAAACGTGATCCATGGTCAGAACGCTCTCCTGAAAACTGTCAATCACTGTTTTCTCCCCTCACTTTCCCCGAGAAGCAAGAAGCACAAGAAGACGCTCCCAAAATCAAGGCACGACTTGGCACGGAATCCTGTGACTGCTCGCAGGAGTTGTAGACCTCTCAAGCCCCTGCCAGACCCGGAGGCAAGCTAGCACCAAGGCTCAGACAACATCCTCAAGAGAGCTCCAGGCGCTCACTTACTGCAAACGAGCAAATTCCTGGTGCTTGAGATGCTAACCCGGACTCCTTGCTTCCTTGGCCCAAGGGGACGTGAGCACATCCCAGGGACCCCCTCCCCCATCCTCTCCCTCCCCTCACGGCCGAAAGTAAACAATTATCCATTAACAAAAGCAGCCGAGGAAAACAACCTGTGTTTGCGCGTTAGTAATGGTCACTTCGCTTCCTGCTTCCCCTTTCTTCCCTCACTCTCTCTCTCTCTCATACCTTTCTCCAACTCCTCCCTTTCTTTTCCATCCTCTCTCTTCCCCTTCTATTTGCTTTTTCCCCTCCCTATTGATATCTAAATGTCTGGCTTCCACCCCTCTCATCTCTCTCCCTCTCTCTCTCTCTCCCACTTCCCCCACTTTCCCTCTCTCTTCTCCTCTCCCTCCCTTTCTACTTCTCTCTTCCATCCCAATCCCTCTTCGCGTCACCTTCTCCCCATATTGGGTCAATCTTTAGAGCAGCGATACAAAAACCCTTTAAAACAATTACAAAATTCAGGGCAAGTCTCGGGTTGCGTCATGTGATATTTTGTACCAGGAAAAAATGCCTCAGGTTCCTCGCTTGTTGCGTAAAAATTGCCATCCAATATTTACCTTTAAAGAATAAAAATGAAAGTTCAGTTAAATGTCAATAGTGAATTTAATATATAATTTAAAAAATATGTTAAAATAAGTTAAAATATATATTGAAATCACATCAAAATTGGAAAAAAAAAAACATTTTCACACATTAAATGATCTTTTGTTAATTAACTTAGCAAGAATTTAACAGGAAGTGGTGTAGTTTAAGGTACAACTGTAAAAGTTGATATCGTCAGAGACATGACAATAAGTCACTTAAATATATAGATATAAACAACAAATGAACAATTACGTGATGTATCAATGAATCATTTTGAGGCAATGGAGCGACTTTAACCGGCGGTCTGGTCATTCCCAGACACCTGCTTTAACCGAGGGATCACCAGAACGTAATTAAACTTTTTAATTACACTCCTTACAAATAATACAAAAACTGCCAGCAAACTGAATTGCAAGGAATACACACAACATAATTGGTTTTGGGGGAACATCCCAGTTTGAAGTACCGTGATAACAGGTAGTTCAGGCTAGGATGACTGGTATTTCAGGCTAGGATAACCGGTATTTCTGGCTATGATATCCGGTAGTTCTGGCTGGGATAACTGGTAGTTCAGGGTGGTCAGACATGCAAAGCCACCTACCACGCAAGAAAAAAGTTTAAAAACTTCTTTTAACAACAAATAAAACAAATTTATCGCCAAGAGGCTAGGTGTGATTCAAACCAAATCTCTCTCTCTCTCTCTCTCTCTCTCTCTCTCTCTCTCTCTCTCTCTCTCTCTCTCTCTCTCTCTCTCTTTCATCTGTCCCATTGAACTACAATTTGCAATAAGAACGGCTGAGTATAATTCTCTTCCACATAGCCAAGATGGGCAAAAGTTGCTAATGCAATTATCTCCGTGTGAGTCTTAGCAATTACAGGCAACACTTGGAGTAAAATGTAGGGCATCTTAACGATCAAAGCGACCACCTAACTGCCCAAACATGCCCGCTACACCCTCCATTTTCTTTTATTACTGAAATATTATCGTATGGTTATTATACGCGTGATAAGAGTAAATAAAAAACTATGATAGTAATGATAAAATAATATTATAATAAACTACCTTCCATAATGATAAAGAAATATATGTAGTAAACATTTGGACACCGTTGAACAGAACGGTACCAAATCTTGCATTGCTTTCTGCATGCGAGAGGGAAAATAAAGATAGATAAAGAGATTTATCTTTATCTACGATAGATAAAAAGCGCTAAGATACAGCGTCATTATGCTGTTGTACCCTTCATAGTTACAACCAGACGATAGAGAACCACGATAACCCTGATATAGAGCGAATCCCAACGATAGATGGAGCCCTAGTATAGACAAAATACAACGATAGATAGAGCCCTTCTACAGACGGAACCCCACTATATATAGTGTATCAAAATATGAGAGAAATCATGCAACAGAAGCCAACAGAATGCAACTGTGGCAAGAGGCAGAACCCACTCTAAGAATACCTTATCGACAGAACTGTTTTTACTGTAATCAAAAGTCCATCCATTAATCACAGCACCAAAAGTATATATTGACTGTCAAAGAACATACATTACATGAGCAGAGAGGAAGGGGGAATCACCACTAAACAGATTACCATGTTGTGGGCCATTAGGTATCCTGTTATCTGTGGAGTCAGTATAATCCTACGTAATCCCGTGTAATCCTAATCAGAGTAGCGACAGGCGGTCCCTCGGGGAGGGAGAAGGGCTCACGGGAGGGACGTGGAATCCAATGCAAACTTTGTCTTTCACCTTAGGAGGCAGCGAGGGAAGGAAAATGTTGCTCCAGAGGATAAATGTTCACCGTGTTATTGTATTCGTTATTACAATGTGTTCTCGTAGCTGCATATCATCTTGACTGCTCTCCCTCTCTCGCTCTCTTTCTCTCGCTCTCTCACTCTTTCGCTCTCTCCATATTGTCCTTTTTTCTCTTCATTCTACTCCTCCTTTTCCTCCTTCTCTTTCTCCTCTTCTATATCTTCTTCTCCCACATTTATTCCTTCCTCATCCGAGACACTGTTCGTATCCCCCTGTCTTGCCGCCCAAAACCACTCTCAATAGAAATGAAATTTTCTAATGGACTCTAGCACACCCTTATTGGCATCGTTCCGTTGTTAACTCTAATTATAGAACATTGTTTTCTTGCTAATAATGGGAAACTTAGACCACTGTTGACTTGGTTGATTAGACCATTGTTATTGAAGTTTCTCGTCAGATTGAGACCTAGAGAGAGAGAGAGAGAGAGAGAGAGAGAGAGAGAGAGAGAGAGAGAGAGAGAGAGAGAGAGAGAGAGAGAGAGAGAGAGAGAGAGAGAGAGAGAGAGAGAGGAGAGAGGAGAGAGGAGAGAGAGAGAGAGACTCTCTCTCTCTTTCTCTCATTACCTCCCTTGACTGAAGATAAACGAAATATCTCAAAAAAATGTTCACAAAATTATAAGCGTTGTAGGGAAACTATTTTTTTATAGACATTTTGATTAACAATTTTTTTTAATTATTTGGTTTAAACAAGAGACTGAATTTAAGAGTTCATGCTCGACTGTCTCTTATTATCAGTAACAGTAGCAGCAACAATAGTAGTAATAGTAATAGGTGTAGACGTAGTAGCAGCATTAAAAGTGTTAATAGTAGTAGAAATACTAGTAGAAGAATGAGTAGTAATTATGTAAGTTGCTGTGGGAGTAATATTACATGCGACAATAGCAATAAAATTGAAGAATGATTTATTTCACTTTCTTCAGGTACCCGTTCTCCCCTTCTCTTTCCCTTTGTGCCTCGCTCTCAACACTATTTCCTCCCTCGCACCAGCCCTCCCCTTCCCCTCTCTCTCCACCCTCTCTTTCTCCTCCCTCATCTCCCCTTTCATCACGGCCCGGTAACCCCTCTACGCTAAAACAGCAGCCAGCAGTCGGCCCCAACAAGGCTCAGCACTCTACCACCACAACAACACATGTGTCAGCCAGGTGATCAGCAGACGGGTGTCAGCCAGGTGAGCAGCAGACGGGTGTCAGCCAGGTGATCAGCAGACGGGTGTCAGCCAGGTGAGCAGCAGACGGGTGTCAGCCAGGTGATCAGCAGACGGGTGTCAGCCAGGTGGTCAACAGACGGGTGTCAGCCAGGTGATCAGCAGACGGGTGTCAGCCAGGTGATCAGCAGACGGGTGTCAGCCAGGTGAGCAGCAGACGGGTGTCAGCCAGGTGATCAGCAGACGGGTGTCAGCCAGGTGATCAGCAGACGGGTGATCAGCAGACGGGTGTCAGCCAGGTGATCAGCAGACGGGTGTCAGCCAAGTGATCAGCAGACAGGTGTCAGCAGTTACCTCTAAGGTAACATTACCTTAGACGGTAATGGTAACGTCTATTTACATTATTAAGGATATGACAGCTGTAGGCTCACGCGGATATCGTCATTTCACGTCTTTCTCTTTCGTAAAGATGACTGCATCTTAATAATGTAGCTCGTAAAGATGGCTACATCTTTAAGTGCTACAAGTGATCGTCATTTTCACATCTTAAGAGACGCAAACAACCATTTCTACAACGATTATGAGCTCCAAATGTCCATTAATTTCAGACTTTCTCTTCCCCCATTCCTGCCTGGGTGGCGAATGGGAATTCGCTCTCTTTTATATATGCTTGCCGCCCTGTTTATTACTTTATCTGTGAATCTTCCGTTTCGTCTTTGATTCAACATATATCTCTGATGTGCACTTTTCAATCTCTCAGTCATTTTTGCATGTACTCTTCTGTATTTTTTTTTTATTCACTAAATAGTTAAGTGCGCTTTGTCTGTATGTCTGTGTCTGTCTGTCTGTCTGTCTCTCTCTCTCTCAGCTCTGGCTAATATAACTCACGTCACGTCCTAATGTTCCAGCTGCCTTGGTAATACTGATTAAGCAAGCCATTAGTCTCTGAATGTTGTGTTTCAGTTGACGCTCACCCTTGTTGACACAGTTAATGGTCCCTCCTACATGCTCAAGGCTTGTAAGCCGGACCCTCATTGGTCCCGCCTTCCTAGATGGGTCGTTAAACGGGCTCTGAGAGGCTATACCTGCCTTGACGGGATGCAAAGTGAGCGCCTATTTGTAGTTTTCAATTTTGCAAAGGTGTGAGACGAACACTATTGTTCCCTCATAAGAAGGGATTGATTGTTCCCTCATAAAATGGGATTGATTGTTCTTATAACAATTCTGTTAAACAAGCGGTTTTGTTTCTCTGGCCTTCATGGGTTATGAGTACCTAATTGGTGTCCCTTAAATTACACTAAATCCAACACAGAATGGTTGCTGGTGTTCCAACGAGTTACAGGAGTGACTGTGCCGTGCAGCGTCCAGCCATAAGCGAGTGTGAGACGGGCTGGTGAGTCCTCTCTATTCCATTTGGCGAGGGAAGAAATTTGCGCTAATTAGTGTTTTGAGAGAATAACGATGATTGTGACTCGTGTGTGAATGCAAGGCGGCCACTGGACTTACCAGCTTTGACGCGGTTTAAGACTCGAGTTAATTAGCCACTGGAGCCGTGTCAATGTGTGAAGTGTGGGTGATTGGTGTGAGGTGGGCGGTGATTGGTCTTGAGAACCTTGATGGGGTGAGAGGTGGGCGGTGATTGGTCTTGAGAACCTTGATGGGGTGAGAGGTGGGCGGTGATTGGTCTTGAGAACCTTGATGGGGTGAGAGGAGGGCGGTGATTGGTCTTGACATTATTGATGTGTACAAGTGGATTAATGGGCATAACAAGGGATGATATTAATAAGGTATTTAATGCATCAACACAAAATAGAACATGAAACATTGGATATAATTTGGATAAGTTTAGATTTAGGAAAGACCTGGGTAAATACTGGTTTGAAACAGGATTGTTGATTTATGTAACAAATTAGTGGGTAAAGTAGTAGACGTGGGATCACTTGATTGTTTCAAGCGTATGTTAGACATATGAGTTTGGATATAAATGGTAGTTACTAAGTATGGGCCAATAGGTCTTTTCGCAGTTTCCTTAATTCTTATGTTATCACGATGGGATGCGGAGGTGATGGATGGTGGAATGGTCTTGACTACCATGATGGAGTGTGGGGAGGGTGTTGGTCGCCAGGATAGTGGTTGACTGACCTCTGACGCCACGCTGGAGTTGACGACGGGGGAATGCGGTGATAGTTATAATACGAAGACACCCACCCCACACTTCTGAAGATGAAGGGAGCGGCGACGATGTTCTGTGTGGCAATGGTCCGCTAACTTCCTATATTTTCAGAAGTGAAATTGAGTGTCTAATTTTCAGGCCTGTCATTGTGACCATCCGTCAATTATAATGTGTTGTTGACGCCATGAGTGAGACGAGCACTGACTGGTCTCTAATGCCTTCTCAACCTCTAAAACAGATGACGATAATGTCAGAATGCTCAGATGGATATAAGAGTTCCGCTGATTGCAGCAGCGTTGGGTGACAGAATGGAAGAATAATGCTGATTGGCCCGCAAGGCTTTGACAAGGTGTAAGACAGACACTGATTGGCTGGTGATGGTGTCAGTATATACGACGCATTGATTGGCCTAAAGTGGGCAGACAGAGGGTTGCCTGCACGTTGATTGGTTCGAACTATGAGGGCACAAGATTGCCACTGATAATATTCTGTTGTTTAATGCATTTATATTATATTTACCTTCTGTCCAATGTATTGTTATTTGTCACTTACTTTTGGCTTTTTTTCAGAGTTGGTGGGGCCCATTAAGATATCTTTTGGTATTGGGAAGGAGTTTTCAATGAGAAAATCAGTAGGAGCCATGAGGAGGATTCGAACCTGCACACTGGGTACTCTCAAGCCAACCCGTCCTCGACTCGAGTCCATTACATCCAGCGGTCGACCCCAAAGACGCATTCATCAATTTTAACATGCTGTTCATTTGAAACTGGAATTTTCTCAAATATAAATTAATATTATATTAGCATATTGTATATATATAGGCATAGGTTAGGTTAGGTTCGGTGTTTAGGTTCTGTTGGCGATTATTTGTATTTGTGGTACGTGGGTGGTTTATAGCGTTGTGGTTCGAACAAAATTCGTCAGTGAAGCACTTGTTCCGGAAGTGTTCGAACGTCATCAGTTGTGAGTCGTGTGTAAACCGTTTTTCATTCATAAACAGAGGGTTTGGCGGGTGCATGGAATCACTTTTGGGTCTATGTTTGGAGGACGGGCTGCCCAAGCATACGCTTTATACCCCGGAACCACGATATACTAAACGTAATGTAACCTGGGATTCAACTGAATCTTCTAGGGTTGCCGAGGCTTCCACTGATACCAAATCAGGGTTCACACACCTCCCGCATACACTGTGGTGTGGCTCCCACGATCTTCGTCGCCCCTAAATCAACACAACACTGTGGTGTGGTAGAGTTCTTCCCCCCCCCCCCCCACCAACTAATGATATATCAAGTTAATGTCATTTCTTTGTGCAAGGGTTTTCAGATCTATTTTTCCAGTCAAATCACGGAAACAAAATATACACTTCAGCTGACGATAAGCTTTGCATCATCTGGGGTCGAGTTATCTGGTTAAACTTACAATGGAAATAATCTATAGTAAAGCTTTGTGTAAACAATCGATTGATCAAAGTCATCTGGTTTGTCGCGACGACTCCATGAACGACAACACTGGTCGTCTCAGAGGTGCGTCAAAGTGTATGTACACTGGTACGTGGGGCAAAGCATCAGGTGAAAGGAAATGTGCCCAAACACTCCACACACACACACACTCCTCTCTCTCTCTCTCTCTCTCTCTCTCTCTCTCTCTCTCTCTCTCTCTCTCTCTCTCTCTCTCTCTCTCTCTCTCTCGTTCCTCCAGCACTTCATTCGTCCATTTTACAAAAAGCATTCCAGGTTCATTTAGGGTGTGGAGGAGAATTGAGATACACGACACAAGTTAAGAGTTCAGCAGAGTCCATTATCCTTGATGGATGAGCTGGCGAGTTGTGAAGCGTGGCTTCCCTAGACTTTTATCATCGGGGGACCTGGCCTCTGTGTTCAGGGACCTGGCCTCTGTGTTCAGGGGACCTGGCCTCTGTGTTCAGGGGACCTGGCCTCTGTGTTCAGGGACCTGGCCTCTGTGTTCAGGGGACCTGGCCTCTGTGTTCAGGGGCCTGGCCTCTGTGTTCAGGGACCTGGCCTCTGTGTTCAGGGACCTGGCCTCTGTGTTCAGGGGACCTGGCCTCTGTGTTCAGGGACCTGGCCTCTGTGTTCAGGGACCTGGCCTCTGTGTTCAGGGGACCTGGCCTCTGTGTTCAGGGGACCTGGCCTCTGTGTTCAGGGGACCTGGCCTCTGTGTTCAGGGGACCTGGCCTCTGTGTTCAGGGACCTGGCCTCTGTGTTCAGTGGACCTGGCCTCTGTGTTCAGGGGCCTGGCCTCTGTGTTCAGGGACCTGGCCTCTGTGTTCAGGGATCTGGCCTCTGTGTTCAGGGGACCTGGCCTCTGTGTTCAGGGGACCTGGCCTCTGTGTTCAGGGACCTGGCCTCTGTGTTCAGGGACCTGGCCTCTGTGTTCAGGGGACCTGGCCTCTGTGTTCAGGGGACCTGGCCTCTGTGTTCAGGACCTGGCCTCTGTGTTCAGGGGAAAGCCTCTGTGTTTAGGGGAGCTGACCACTGTGTTCAGGGACCTGGCCTCTGTGTTCAGGGGAGCTGACCACTGTGTTTAGGGATCTGGCCTCTGTGTTCAGGGGAAAGCCTCTGTGTTCAGGGGACCTGGCCTCTGTGTTCATGGACCTGGCCTCTGTGTTCAGGAGACCTGGCCTCTGTGTTCAGGGGACCTGGCCTCTGTGTTCAGGAACCTGGCCTTTGTGTTCAGGGGAAAGCCTCTGTGTTCAGGGGACCTGGCCTCTGTGTTCATGGACCTGGCCTCTGTGTTCAGGGACCTGGCCTCTGTGTTCAGGGACCTGGCCTCTGTGTTCAGGGGACCTGGCCTCAGTGTTCAGGGACCTGGCCTCTGTGTTCAGGGACCTGGCCGCTGTGTTCAGGGGACCTGGCCTCTGTGTTCAGGGACCTGGCCTCTGT
Source organism: Procambarus clarkii (assembly GCF_040958095.1). Lineage (NCBI taxonomy): Eukaryota > Metazoa > Arthropoda > Malacostraca > Decapoda > Cambaridae > Procambarus > Procambarus clarkii. Next base: position 15,444,234 of record NC_091159.1, on the reverse strand, counting down.
GTTCAGGGGACCTTGCCCCTGTGTTCAGGGGACCTGGCCCCTGTGTTCAGGGGACCCGGCCCATGTGTTCAGGGGACCCGGCCCCTGTGTTCAGGGGAAAGCCTCTGTTTTCAGGGGACCTGGCCTCTGTGTTCATGGACCTGGCCTCTGTGTTCAGGGACCTGGCCTCTGTGTTCAGGGGACCTGGCCTCTGTGTTCAGGGACCTGGCCTCTGTGTTCAGGGACCTGGCCTCTGTGTTCAGGGGACCTGGCCTCTGTGTTCAGGGACCTGGCCCCTGTGTTCAGGGGACCTGGCCCCTGTGTTCAGGGGACCCGGCCCCTGTGTTCAGGGGACCTGGCCTCTGTGTTCAGGGACCTGGCCTCTGTGTTCAGGGGACCTGTCCTCTGTGTTCAGGGACCTGGCCTCTGTGTTCAGGGGACCTGGCCTCTGTGTTCAGGGACCTAGCTGGCCTCTGTGTTCAGGGGACCTGGCCTCTGTGTTCAGGGACATGGCCTCTGTGTTCAGGGACCTGGCCTCTGTGTTCAGGGGAGCTGGCCCCAGTGTTCAGGGGACCTGGCCTCTGTGTTCAGTGGACCTGGCCTCTGTGTTCAGGGGACCTGGCCTCTGTGTTCAGGGGACCTGGCCTCTGTGTTCAATGGACCTGGCCTCTGTGTTCAGGGGACCTGGCCTCTGTGTTCAGTGGACCTGGCCTCTGTGTTCAGGGGACCTGGCCTCTGTGTTCAGGGGACCTGGCCTCTGTGTTCAGGGGACCTGGCCTCTGTGTTCAGGGGACCTGGCCTCTGTGTTCAGGGGACCTGGCCTCTGCGTTCAGGGGAGCTGGACATTACGGACCATTGTATTTATATTATATTTATAGTTCTTATAGATGTAAGAACCAGTTCAGTTTTACATCTATACACGAGCGAGTTTGTGGATCAATTTTGTATTTACAAGACAAACACCATTTATGCTTTTGATTACGAAAAGCAAACAAGCAAAATAAAAGTAAAATTTCTTGTCTTAATCCCCCCAACTTGTCCTTGAAGGATGCTGCAAAAAAAAAGTTAAAAACAAAAATGAAATCCCCTCAAAGTTATAATCTCCACGAAGTGACGCAGAAAAAAATCAGTGTTTAAGTTGGAATATAAACTTTAAAAAATGAGGTAAACGAGAGATAAAACACGCAAGAAAACGTGTTTGTGGGGTTCAGAAGTGGGAGATGGTGAGTGTGTTTGTGGGGTTCAGAAGTGGGAGATGGTGGGTGTGTTTGTGGGGTTCAGAAGTGGGAGATGGTGAGTGTGTTTGTGGGTTCAGAAGTGAGAGGTGGTGGGTGTGTTTGTGGGGTTCAGAAGTGGGAGATGGTGAGTGTGCTTGTGGGGTTCAGAAGTGGGAGGTGGTGGGTGTGCTTGTGGGGTTCAGAAGTGGGAGGTGGTGAGTGTGTTTGTGGGGTTTAGAAGTGGGAGATGGTTGGCAGTGATGATGCTTGAAAAATATTTACGTGCAAACCAGAATACAGATTAAGGAATAAGGACAATGAAGGTCAAAAGGCTGGCGGGTGGCGTTAGGATTATAAATTGCAACACAATTCGTTTTACTAAAGCTTTTACTTGACAGTAATACTTGCCGCTTGACGAGGCAAAAAAAAAAAGGAGGGGATTGTGAGGGAAGGTGCATATAATTTTTTTGTCAGGGTTAACAAATAGAATGCATTAGGAAGTGATGTGGTGGAGGCTGACTCCATACACAGTTTCAAATGTAGATATGATAGAGCCCAATAGGCTCAGGAACCTGTATAGCTGTTGATTGACGATTGAGAGGCGGGACCAAAGAGCCAGAGCTCAACCCCCGCAAGCACAATTAGGTGAGTACACACAAACTCCTGGGGTTATACATAACTTACCTCCATATTTACAATCACGGAATCACTGGCAGACACAGATATGATGGAGAGGGTTTAAACGATCATCTCTCGCTTCCAGTGGGATGTTGATCCCTCCACGAGGACCCCCGTCCCTCTCCTAGGACCCCATATCTCCCTCAAGACCCACGTCCCACCCCAGAACCCCCCATCCAGCCCCTAGGGCGCCCCACCCCACAACCAGGAACTCCTCCTTAGTTAAGAATCAGGGTTTTTGTCTGCGCTCTGGCGGCAACATGTCTGGCTCGGGTATTTGACTTCGTCCAGTATCTTGAAAGTAACGTTTCTCGCTGACCTGAAGAGACGCGCCCTGATGGCTGGGTAGGTCACGCTGATGGAGGGTGGGGCGCGCTGATAGTGAGTGGGGCACACTTAACAGGACTGTAGGTCGTTGTGACAGTTGGCAGGGTACCCTGATATTGGGTATCATACTTACTCCCTTATACAAGAAGTGGGTTTGCCCCAATATGTGGGTGGAGTGCATTGATACACAGGGAAACAGTATTGGGCGTTAGGGCGTCCTGATAGGCAATATCGATAGGCAATACCTTCCCACCTGACCTCCCCAGACCTAGCCCTGACCTATTTCCCCTGCAGGCTTCCTGCTCTCCCTCCTCTCTGCAATATAATTCGCAATCGCTGACTTCAATCGACAATAATTTTCAAACAAATAAGTCTCAAATAATCTGAAATGGAAATTCAACTCCATAATCGCTGCTTGGAGCCGGCGTAGCGAGGCTTACAGGGACCTTTTTCCATGCATAACATCAGCCTTCACTCTCCCAGCCCACCTGCCAGGCTATCACGTGTTGAAGGTCGGCGCCCGCCTCGCTCCACCAAAATTTATACAGAACTTAAGCAACATTTCCTGAAAAATATCAACTTGACGATTATCCATCCGATTGGTATTTTTCTGACGGATATTCTCCTGATGGATGTTCGTACGAGTGATATACTTCTGATGGATAGTCGGCCGTGCCATATTATCCGGGTACAACCCGTTCTCGCAAATTTAATAAGTCAATATTGACTTATTAAATATGTGCATACGTGACATACTTAACATAATAGTTTCCCTTGAAAAGCGTCATAGAAAACACCGACCTTACCTAACCTACTTAGTATGTTAAGATAAGCATCTTATTGCTTCGTAATTACAATTATTACCTAACCTATACCTATAATAGGTTAAGTAACAATTGTAATTACGAAGCTATAAGATGCTTATTTTAACATACTAAGTAGGTTAGGTAAAGTCGGTGCTTTCTATGAAGCTTTTCAAGGGAAACTATTATGTTTAGTGTGTCACCTATGCACGCAACTAATAAGTCAGTATTGACTTATTAAATTTGCGAGAACGGGTTGCCGGGTAGGTACTTGTGCAGTAGATATTCGGCTGGTAGGTACTTGCCTGGTAGAAATATATGACGTATAATCGGCAGGCAGATATTCGCCTGTCATATAATCTCAGGGCGGACATTCTCCTTAAGGGAATAGTTGCTTTAACTATGCGAGTATACGGCTTGTAGGTAGACGGAGCCGCGTCTGCCTCCAGGACAGAGTCCGTGGAGCAGGAGGAGGAGGGGACGGGAGGGACGGCATCAATTTGAATAATAAAGGCGTGAAGTTAAGAGGGAAAAAGCCTGTGGGGGAGAGGGAAGGAGAAAGAGAGAGAGAGAGACCAAGGTGTTCAGACAGCGCTCAGAGCAGCAATAACAGCCAAACAATTCAACAGAGGTTAACGGTGCCTTTAACCTGTGGACTCTCCCCAAGCAAGATCTCCCAGCGTTTCAGTGATCCTTACTGGCCGATTACTACCCACGGAGACGAGAACGAGCGTGTAAATGATAACACATTAGTACAATTGAAACCAATAAAATGACTGTTTACCTGTTTTCCTAAATTAAAGGAACATCAACTTTAACTATCAAGGAGCCGAAATATTCTCTTGAAAAAGTACTCGAATTGCCCATGAACTCAAAACCATGTGCAATTTACATCACAAGTAAAAATATTACAAATAAAACAGTAATATTTTCTGTCTCTATCTCTCACTTTATCTCCCCTTATATCTTTCTTTCCTCGTCCCTTAGACTTGGGACCGGGGAAACATTCCCGTAATGGCCGACAATCATGAGGCTCGGAAGGACCCATTTTTTTACCATTAGATCAAACCATTAACTTTAAACTGTCGGAAGCTTAGACGGTCGTTCACTGTCCATATGAACCTTAGCGTGAGCGACGGTCTGGCTCTCCAGGCTGGCTCTGGCTTCTACTATATCTTTTATTTCTGTGTTCGTGTCATGGGATTCAGATACGACTTACTATGCGCTTAACTAAGCCCTTTTTTTATGGGCTGGGTGAGTGAGCGCCGAGCCTTCCGTTGTGTGTGTGCGGGGGGGGCGGTGAAGCCTGTCCACCCCGACCAGGAGACAGCCCGTCCAGTGACTCTCCGGGGGGAAGCGCCCGTCGCTCTCCGCTAGATCACTTTAGTTCACATCTTGGGAACACTGACCCATGTAGCTCCCTCCTACAGCACACTACACTGACCCATGTAGCTCACCCCTACAGCACGCTACACTGACCCATGTAGCTCACCCCTACAGCACGTTACACTGACCCATGTAGCTCCCCCTACAGCACGCTACACTGACCCATGTAGCTCCCCCCCTACAGCACGCTACACTGACCCATGTAGCTCCCCCTACAGCACGCTACACTGACCCATGTAGCTCCCCCTACAGCACGCTACACTGACCCATGTAGCTCCCCCTACAGCACGCTACACTGACCCATGTAGCTCCCCCCTACAGCACGCTACACTGACCCATGTAGCTCACCCCTACAGCACGTTACACTGACCCATGTAGCTCACCCCTACAGCACGCTACACTGACCCATGTAGCTCCCCCTACAGCACGCTACACTGACCCATGTAGCTCCCCCTACAGCACGCTACACTGACCCATGTAGCTCACCCCTACAGCACGCTACACCGTAGACTCTTTCCCTACTCTGGCTAGCTACAATTATTGAACCTGTTATGATAATAATTAGTCACAAGTAATTCCCACTGTACTTTTGTTGTTGTTGCTTGTTGGAGTGAATCCAGAGTGACCGAGCTTGAAGAGGAGGGGGGGGGGGGTAAAGAGAGCGTAGGGTACGGTTGAGAAGTATGGTTTTATGGGTTGATAGTCAACCCGTCCTCAACTCTAAAGTCCATTCTTCCAGCGGTCGACCCCACAAACACATTCATAAATTTGTACATGCTGCTCATTCAAACGGAAATTTTCTCAAATATAAATTAATATTATAATGTATTGGCATATTGTGCATATATAGGCATGGGTTAGGTTAGGTGTTTAGGTTCTGTTGGCGATTATTTGTATTTGTAGTACGTGGGTGAAGCATTTATAGCGTTGTGATTCGAACAAAATTCGTCAGTGAAGCACTTGTTCCGGAAGTGTTCGAATGTCAGCAGTTGTGAGTCGTGTGTAAACCGCTTTTCATTCATAAACAGGGGAGTTGGCGGGTGCATGGAATCGCTTTTGGATCTTTGTTTGGAGGACGGGCTGGGGTGAAGCATTTATAGCGTTGTGGTTCCAACAAAAGTCGTCAGTGAAGCATATGTTCCGGAAGTGTTCGAACGAAATCAGTTGTGAGTCGTGTGTAAACAGCCCGTCCTCCAAACAAAGACCCAAAAGTGATTCATTCCACACCCTCTGTTTATGAATGAAAAACGGTATACAAACGACTCACAATTGATGAAGTTCCAACACTTCCGGAACTTTACTGACGTGTAAAGTGCTTTACCAACAAATTTTGTTTGAACCACAACGCTGTAAATGCTTCACCCACGTACTACAAATACCAGCCCGTCCTCCAAACAAAGATCCAAAAGTGATTCCATGCACCCGCCAAACCCCCTATTTATGAATGGAAAGGGGTTTACACACGACTCACAACTGCTGACGTTCGAACATATCCGGAACAAGTGTTTCACTGACGAATTTTGTTCGAATCACAACGCTATAAATGCTTTACCCACGTACTACAAATACAAATAATCGCCAACAGAACCTAAACACCTAACCTAACCTAATCTATGCCTATAAATGCACAATATGCTAATATATTAAAATATTAATATATATTTGAGAAAATTCCCGTTTTGAATGAACAGCATGTTAAAATTGATGAATGCGTCTGTGGGGTCGACCGATGGCTGTAATGGACTCGAGTCGAGGAGGGGTTGGGTATAAACAGTTTTTCATTCATAAACAGGAGGTTGGCGGGTGCGTAGAATCACTTTTGGGTCTTTGTTTGGAGGACGGACTATGATGGGTGTTGAGGATGGGTGGTTTTGAGGGATGAAAGGAGTCGAGGGCTAGGGTTGAGAGGCGGGTTGGGTTGTGGATTTATTCGTTGCCTTGTTGGGTTGAATGTTATACACAGTAGGCACTGCTGTAGTTTTATTGATTAAGACAACAAGGTGTATAACTGGCCAGCCGAGGTCCAACCTACTCTGAGTCTGTGACAAAATACTGAGATCTGCTGCAAGCACGGCTGGTGCTCCTCTGTCTGGCATGACGTCAGAGGCCTACTCGCCTGTGAGTGGTTATGTCTCAACCGACATACAATTTGAGTATAACAGATTAGTTGGTTTTGGGGGTAATTGGAAATTGGGTGGGATATGGATATGGGGGGGGGGGTTTGGGGGTTGGTGTTGGGTGCGTGGGATATGGGGGGGGTTGGTGTTGGGTGGGTGGGATATGGGTGGTGCTTTATATCATGTTAATAGGTGCTAACCAGCTACTGTGTTGGGTGCAATGTTTACGATGGTCATTGAGGGGTAATTTCAGCAGTTATTGCGACAGTTAGTAGATCGTTAAGCACCTGCGAGCATTCTAAATCAATGATGGGGCGGCTGGTGCTTCGTCACTGTGTTGCAGCCCAAGGTTTAATTGTGTGTGAGGGGAGGATGGGGTGAAGAGTGGGGGGAAGAGAAAAGGGTGAAAAGAGCAAAGAAGAGACCCGGGTGCAGCCGGGTACCCTCCTAGTTAAATAATATGCAAATATCTAATAATTATATGGTCACTGATTGAAATTGAAATTGAAATTGAAATAAGTTTATTGAGGTAAAATACACACAAAGGGATGAGGTAGCTCAAGCTATTCTCACCCCATTCAGTACAACGTGTTAATATATACATAGCCACACATCACAAACAATAAACATATTACCAAACATTCTGAGAGGTAAACATATACATTTCCTCCTTCACAAGTAGTATGGTATCAGACGTACACACAAATACTTTTTATGACCTAGGTATACTGTATAGACAATTTGCAAGACACCTGCAGATAATTCAACAAAATATTACAATCTTGGTGCAAAATTCTTATATCTCTCAAGAATATCATCAACCTTTCCGTTGTGACACATCCAGGCTATTTGTTCAGGAACAGTCCTTATCTCAGTGTTTCTATATACATTAATCAACGGACAATCAAGAATATAATGGGCAAGGGTGTGAGACCTTAACATACCACATAGTTTACACTTCGTGTCATTACCATGAACATCTATCCCATATTCCCAGTAATATTTGTACCCAAGCCTGAGCCGCATGTACACAGAGTCACTCCAAGCATTTCTCCTTTTACCATAAGTGAAATGGGTGTTTTGACTCACATACATGTAGTGTTGCATGGTTTGACTTCTCTCATACATTATCTCTCTCCTCACTGATTGTCATCGGTTTACAGGCAATGACCATGCGAGATACCTGACCCAGAGGTCACTCGGGTCATACAGCTGTGAGGTCACACTGTAGCCGAGGGGTCAGGGATACGCTCTTAGGGTTATTACTTTTTACAGAGATTGCATATATTTCACGTTTATTTATATATTTTTCTGACGTGTTTCGTTGCAAACACGCTCAGCCTCGGTGACTCCAACAACGGTAGGTTATTAGGTAGGTCCTCATCTCTCGTGCCTATTTATTGCCTGTCTCTACTTCCTCATCACAATCGACTTGAGAATGGTCCAGGATGGACCGAAACGTCGTCGTCCCTTCACATTCTAGTTTTTTTTTTTTTTTTTTTTTTTTTTTTTGAGTAAAGAGGAAGGAGAGGCATAGGTGAAGGGAAGTATAGAAGTGGGAAATACAGTGAGAGTTATGACAGCAGGCGGGCTGTCCGCCTTGCTGACACGATGTGTGGGTGTTGGCAGCTAAACTAAGCTGGCTCCCTCTTGTCAGGGAGCTGTGAGTGTGTGAGAGGTTCTTCACATGTGTTTCACCATATATGGATGTCCATAGATGAATACTGTGTAGCATTCATATATACACACTCCGATGCTTCCACACATGTTATTCTGTTTAAGGCTCTTTATTTTATTATTATTATTTATCGAGTTGTCATACATATTGTTTATCGAGTTGTTCATACATACACATATATGAACTGTTCCTATATATACATATATAACTCATCTGGGGATTATATACTGTGGGGCGGGGTTTTCGTCCAGAGAATCGAGGCTCTTGGGCCACCAGCTGTGGGAGCGGGGCGTCTCATCTTGGGGTAATCTTTCAAACATTGGGTCCTCTTAACATTTCGATGGTGTTCCACACCCTGGAGGCTTGGTGCTGCAGTCTGATGTTTAGTGGCTGTATGTCCAGGAGTTCGTGGAGCTCCTGGATTGTCTGATCATATGGTGGAGGGTGTTTTGCTGTTCTCCTTAATGCCTTATTTTGTACTGCTTGCAATTTCTGCATGTTAGTTTTCTTTATGGTGTGTAGTGGTACTGGGGGATATTCTAGATGCGGCCGAACTAGAGCCTTATATAGGTGGATCTGAATGTTAGTACTGAGGCTTCGGAATCTTCTCAGTTTTCCTAATGCTGCTTTGGCTTTGTTTAGTCGGTCCCTTACATGAATTTGTATCCCTGTTCTATTTATCATAAGTCCCAGTATTCTGCCTACCTCCGCATATTGGATCGGCTGGTTATCAAGGATGATGGGGTCCGGGTTTCTTTTCGTAATGTGTATTATTTGGAACTTTTGTTTGTTGGTGCTAATTTTCCATTGCTTCTCAAAGTTGTTTATGAGCTCAATTGCTGCCTTGGTCTTGTCGGCTAGTAGCGGCTTTGATGGGCCCGGTTGGCATATTATTTGGGTAACATCATCAGCGTATGTGATGTATTCTCCATGTTGGGGTTGGGGTAGGTCAGCTGTATATATGTTGAATAGAGTGGGGGAGAGGCAGCTTCCTTGTGGTACTCCACTTTTCAGTTCTATTACGTCACCCAAGTAGCTGCCGATATTAAGCCTAGCAGTTCTATTGTCTATAAAGCTGCAGAGAGTAGCAGTAAATCTCTCAGGAAGCCCTAGTTCAGATATCTTATATTTTAGGCCTGTGTGCCACACTTTGTCGAAGGCTTTCGAGACGTCCCTAAGCACTATATTACACTGATCTTTTTTCGACACTGCGTTGGCTATATGCTCGTAGATCAGGGCTATAGCTGTATGGGCCCCTCTGCGGCCGCATCTAGAATATCCCCCAGTACCACTACACACCATAAAGAAAACTAACATGCAGAAATTGCAAGCAGTACAAAATAAGGCGCTAAGGAGAAAGATTATGTTTGAAAGATTACTCCAAGATGAGACGCCCCGCTCCCACAGCTGGTGGCCCAAGAGCCTCGATTCTCTGGACGAAAACCCCGCCCACAGTATATAATCCCCAGATGAGTTGATATATGTATATATATTGTAGTGTGTGGTCTGGTCATCATACTTGATCCACGTTATTGTGACTCATCGCCTGCAACGGTAGGTTAGGCTCGCTTCCCACTACAGTCTGCTCGTCCTCTACTCTGCACCCGGGTATGAAAGTAGTACCCTGCAGAGTACAGTTGTACACTGACGGCAGTGAGTACACTGTGTATACCAGTGTTTATGTCACACCTATAATGGTAAACTACACTTTGTTTTTCCACTATATACTATCTTTCAAATTCTAAGCTAAATGTTTCTATATCAAACATAAGCTTGATTTAGACTGCTGAACACTTGTTTAGTCCCGCCATTATTGCAAATTGTTACTTTAAGTTGTTACGATAAATGGTCGAGATTCTGATATATATCAACACAGATAATAGACATTGCAATCAATCGATAGATTTAAAATTTACTAACTGGGACAAGGAATGAAGAATACTCCCACATGCCTCAAGCACTCCCACCCGCCCCTTCCACCCCCCTCCCTCCCCCTAATGTCCCAGCCATCCCCCACTCATAACTGGGTTTTATTTCCTACATTCATGACACAAGTAGCTATAAAACATTATCAGAGATTTAACAACTTTATTAAAGACAAGATGACAGTCAATAAATTAGAATTATAACATAAACTGAACATAAAAATTAAGTTATTGCTTGCAACAACAGACAATACCAAAGACATCCAATTATGAAACACAAACAACAGTAATTATAGATGTATCCTGTAAGGACTCCACCCAAGGTAGATTCATCCTGATGTGGTGTCCGGCAGTCGGGTGGAAACATTATGCCAGGATCATCATCAGGGAATTTCCGCAGCGCCAAGTCACGCGAGCCAGTGTTGGCATCTGAAGCCTGCCCAGCCTATAGCATTCGCAGGGCCCTATGGGATCTTGCTGCAAAGGTTTCCTCAAGATGTTATTTATTTATGGGCGACGACGATCGCGGGATCGAATGCCCCCTCGACGACCCTATAATGTCTTCAAGAAATCGTGTATGATGCGGGATGGGCTTTTCCAAGAAGAGTGTTTGTATCCTTGAGATCCTGGGAAGACAGCCGTCGGGTTTTGGTAATTCCTGGAACGGTGAGAATAACCAGAGGGGTAACCTGAGGGGTATCCTGAAGGGTATCCTGAGGGGTATCCTGAGGGGTATCCTGAGGGGTATCCTGAGGGGTATCCTGAGGGGTATCCTGAGGGATATCCTGAGGGATATCTTGAGGGGTATCTTGAGGGGTAACCATGTGCAGGGTAGTTGGCAGGGATGCTGGGCTGGTAACTACTGCCATCTGAGGAGATGAATATACCCACAGTCAGTATGGTGATGTATATTATATGGATGCTTGTAAATTCACACATATATAAACAAAAAATATACACTAAACGAATTAAGAAAATCTGCGGGATACCCGGGACACCGTGCACCTTCCCGGGGACACCGTACACCGTCCCCGGGACGCTATGAATCACCCGGGGACGCTATGAATCACCCGGGGACGCCATGAATCACCCGGGGACGCCATGAATCACCCGGGGGCGCCATGAATCACCCGGGGACGCCATGAATCACCCGGGGACGCCATGAATCACCCGGGGACGCCATGAATCACCCGGGGGCGCCATGAATCACCCGGGGACGCCATGAATCACCCGGGGACGCCATGAATCACCCGGGGAGGCCATGAATCACCCGGGGACGCCATGAATCACCCGGGGACGCCATGAATCACCCGGGGACGCTATGAATCACCCGGGACGCCATGAATCACCCGGGGACGCCATGAATCACCCGGGGACGCCATGAATCACCCCGGGACGCCATGAATCACCCGGGGACGCCATGAATCACCCGGGGACGCCATGAATCACCCGGGGACGCTATGAATCACCCGGGGACGCCATGAATCACCCGGGGACGCTATGAATCACCCGGGGACGCCATGAATCACCCGGGGACGCCATGAATCACCCGGGGACGCCATGAATCACCCGGGGACGCCATGAATCACCCGGGGACGCCATGAATCACCCGGGGACGCCATGAATCACCCGGGGACGCCATGAATCACCCGGGGACGCCATGAATCACCCGGGGACGCCATGAATCACCCGGGGACGCCATGAATCACCCGGGGACGCCATGAATCACCCGGGGACGCCATGAATCACCCGGGGACGCCATGAATCACCCGGGGACGCCATGAATCACCCGGGGACGCCATGAATCACCTGGGGACGCCATGAATCACCCGGGGACGCTATGAATCACCCGGGGACACTAAGAATCACCCGGGGACGCCATGAATCACCCGGGGACGCCATGAATCACCCGGAGACACCATGAATCACCCGGGGACACCGTGCACCTTCCCGGGGACACCGTACACCGTCCCCGGGACGCTATGAATCACCCGGGGACGCTATGAATCACCCGGGGACGCTATGAATCACCCGGGGACGCTATGAATCACCCGGGGACGCTATGAATCACCCGGGGACGCTATGAATCACCCAGGACGCTATGAATCACCCAGGACGCTATGAATCACCCGGGGACGCTATGAATCACCCGGAGACGCCATGAATCACCCGGAGACACCATGAATCACCCGGGGACACCGTGCACAGTCCCGGGGACACCGTACACCGTCCCCGGGACGCTATGAATCACCCGGAGACACCGTGCACCGTCCCGGGGACACCATGAATCACCCGGGGACACCGTGCACCGTCCCGGGGACACCGAACACCGTCCCCGGGACCCTATGAATCACCCGGGGACACCGTGCACCGTCCCGGGGACACCATGAATCACCCGGGGACACCGTGCACCGTCCCGGGGACACCATCAATCACCCGGGGACACCGTGCACCGTCCCGGGGACACCATCAATCACCCGGGGACACCGTGCACCGTCCCGGGGACACCATCAATCACCCGGGGACGCCATGAATCACCCGGGGACGCCATGAATCACCCGGGGACGCCATGAATCACCCGGGGACGCCATGAATCACCCGGGGACGCCATGAATCACCCGGGGACGCCATGAATCACCCGGGGACGCCATGAATCACCCGGGGACGCCATGAATCACCCGGGGACGCTATGAATCACCCGGGGACACTAAGAATCACCCGGGGACGCCATGAATCACCCGGGGACGCCATGAATCACCCGGAGACACCATGAATCACCCGGGGACACCGTGCACCTTCCCGGGGACGGTGTACGGTGTCCCCGGGACGCTATGAATCACCCGGGGACGCTATGAATCACCCGGGGACGCTATGAATCACCCGGGGACGCTATGAATCACCCGGGGACGCTATGAATCACCCGGGGACGCTATGAATCACCCGGGGACGCTATGAATCACCCAGGACGCTATGAATCACCCAGGACGCTATGAATCACCCGGGGACGCTATGAATCACCCGGAGACGCCATGAATCACCCGGAGACACCATGAATCACCCGGGGACACCGTGCACCGTCCTGGGGACACCGTACACCGTCCCCGGGACGCTATGAATCACCCGGAGACACCGTGCACCGTCCCGGGGACACCATGAATCACCCGGGGACACCGTGCACCGTCCCGGGGACACCGAACACCGTCCCCGGGACCCTATGAATCACCCGGGGACACCGTGCACCGTCCCGGGGACACCAAGAATCACCCGGGGACACCGTGCACCGTCCCGGGGACACCATGAATCACCCGGGGACACCGTGCACCGTCCCGGGGACACCATGAATCACCCGGGGACACCGTGCACCGTCCCGGGGACACCATCAATCACCCGGGGACACCGTGCACCGTCCCGGGGACACCATCAATCACCCGGGGACACCGTGCACCGTCCCGGGGACACCATCAATCACCCGGGGACACCGTGCACCGTCCCGGGGACACCATCAATCACCCGGGGACACCGTGCACCGTCCCCGGGACGCTATGAATCACCCGGAGACACCGTGCACCGTCCCGGGGACACCATGAATCATCCGGGGACACCGTGCACCGTCCCGGGGACACCGTACACCGTCCCCGGGACGGTATGAATCACCCGGGGACACCGTGCACCGTCCCGGGGACACCGTGCACCGTCCCGGGGACACCATGAATCACCCGGGGACACCGTGCACCGTCCCTTGGACACCATCAATCACCCGGGGACACCGTGCACCGTCCCGGGGACACCGTGCACCGTCCTGGGGACACCGTGCACCGTCCCGGGGACACCGTGCACCGTCCCGGGGACACCGTGCACCGTCCCGGGGACACCGTGCACCGTCCCGGGGACACCGTGCACCGTCCCGGGGACACCGTGCACCGTCCCGGGGACACCGTGCACCGTCCCGGGGACACCGTGCACCGTCCCGGGGACACCGTGCACCGTCCCGAGGACACCGTGCACCGTCGCGGGGACACCGTGCACCGTCCCGGGGACACCGTGCACCGTCGCGGGGACACCGTGCACCGTCGCGGGGACACCGTGCACCGTCGCGGGGACACCGTGCACCGTCGCGGGGACACCGTGCACCGTCGCGGGGACACCGTGCACCGTCCCGGGGACACCGTGCACCGTCCCGGGGACACCGTGCACCGTCCCGGGGACACCGTGCACCGTCCCGGGGACACCGTGCACCGTCCCGGGGACACCGTGCACCGTCCCGGGGACACCGTGCACCGTCCCGGGGACGCCATAAATCACCCGGGGACACCATAAATCACCCGGGGACACCATAAATCATCCGGGGGACACATAAATTATCTGGGGGTCACTGTAAATCATCTAGGGACATTTTAAATCACAGAGGGACACTATAAATCACATGGGGACACTGTAAGTCACCTGGGGACACTGTAAGTCACCTGGGGACACTGTAAGTCACCTGGGGACACTGTAAGTCACCTGGGGACACTGTAAGTCACCTGGGGACACTGTAAGTCACCTGGGGACACTGTAAGTCACCTGGGGACACTGTAAGTCACCTGGGGACACTATAAGTCACCTGGGGACACTATAAGTCACCTGGGGACACTATAAGTCACCTGGGGACACTATAAGTCACCTGGGGACACTATAAGTCACCTGGGGACACTATAAGTCACCTGGGGACACTAAATCACCTGGGGACACTAAATCACCTGGGGACACTATAAGTCACCTGGGGACACTATAAGTCACCTGGGGACACTATAAGTCACCTGGGGACACTATAAGTCACCTGGGGACACTATAAGTCACCTGGGGACACTATAAGTCACCTGGGGACACTATAAGTCACCTGGGGACACTATAAGTCACCTGGGGACACTATAAGTCACCTGGGGACACTATAAGCCACCTGGGGACACTATAAGTCACCTGGGGACACTATAAGTCACCTGGGGACACTATAAGTCACCTGGGGACACTATAAGTCACCTGGGGACACTATAAGTCACCTGGGGACACTATAAGTCACCTGGGGACACTATAAGTCACCTGGGGACACTATAAGTCACCTGGGACACTATAAGTCACCTGGGGACACTATAAGTCACCTGGGGACACTATAAGTCACCTGGGGACACTATAAGTCACCTGGGGACACTATAAGTCACATGGGGACACTATAAGTCACATGGGGACACTATAAGTCACATGGGGACACTATAAGTCACATGGGGACACTATAAATCACATGGGGACACTATTAATCACATGGGGACACTATAAATCACATGGGGACACTATAAATCACATGGGGACACTATAAATCACATGGAGACACTATAAATCACATGGACACTATAAATCACATGGAGACACTATAAATCACATGGAGACACTATAAATCACATGGAGACACTATAAATCACATGGAGACACTATAAATCACACGGGGACACTATAAATCACACGGAGACACTATAAATCACATGGGGACACTATAAATCACATGGGGACACTATAAATCACATGGGGACACTATAAATCACATGGGGACACTATAAATCACATGGAGACACTATAAATCACATGGGAACACTTATAATCACCTTGTATAATATCGAAGGGCGATATAGGTGGGTACTGAGGAGAGTAGTCGTACTCCGGAGGTCTGGCGTCAACGAGAGCGGCTCCCACCGCCAGCAGCAGCAGCAGCACCAGGGTACACCTCTCCAGGCGGGTGGGCATGGTGGCCGGCATGGTCAGGTCAACTAGTTATGAACCATTTGCGCCTCGCACCGCGGTTTATATATCCGTTTGCTCCCCCCCCCCCCCCCCCCCACCTTACCCCTATTTTATATCCTTCTTATTCCCAACCGTCTCACGCCAGGAGACATCTTCCGTCACGCAGGGTACAGTCGCACCTCCACCGATCTCCGTATCATCTCTTGATACTGGTAATGGCTCAAAAGGGCCACCACTTACGGGCTATTCATGCCCGTGCCACCTCTTGGGTGGCTTAATCTTTTTCAATCATCGATCAACCGTCTCACTTCCCACTAATCTCTCTGACCACTCCCACCAAACTGATCCCCTCTTGTTCAGATCGTTAATGTACATGATGACACCAAAGCAGTTGAGATAATATGTCTGAAACTCCGGAAGATTTTCTAAAAAGTTCCTCATAGAAGGTTTTTGAAAATAAAATCGCATGGAACAGATATGCAATGAGACTGAAAACTCCTAACTGGGCGCAAACAACTGGCACTGAGTGTTCAGAACTCACACGGGCGTGATGGGACAAGTGGAGTGCCGCAAGGCTCAGTGTTAGGGCTTATGTTTTTATATTTGCTCTCGATGGTGTCATAATCAGCACAATATACAACTGTGCCGACCCTAAACTAGGCAGCAAAAGGTCCAACACCCTTAGAGCGACAGAGAGTGTGAACAAAAAAAGTATACAGACTTAGTCCTAGTACATTGATGTGACAAATGGTTTATGGTGAATGCTGAGAAAATGTTAAGCTCTTCACTTTCGAAAAAAACGAAATCGGTAAACTGTTAAATGAGCTTTAAAATGTTAACAAAATCAGGACCCAATACCCGGTTATGGGTATGGGGGTCTATGCCACCCTTCCCCACCCTACCCAGCCACACCCAGCCACACCCTACCCTGTCCCACCCAGCCACACCCTACCCTGTCCCACCCAGCCACACCCTACCCTGTCCCACCCAGCTATACCTCGACCAGCCACACCCTGACCTACCACAACATGACCTGACATACAATGACCAGCCGCACCCTAATCATCTTTCAACCATCATCATCTCGAACATACTCTTCTTTGCATGTGAATATTCGCCACCTGTTGGTGACGTTTCTCCCCTGGTGGTGATTGACTGACGACAGTCAATATGTTTTTATATTTGAAAACTGTCAATATGACAGTTTTGTCATACTGACAGTCAATATGACAAACTGATAAGCATATGACAATATGACAAACTGTCGATGACAGTCAATAGGTTTCATATTTGAAAAATATAAAAAAAAATTATTTATATATGGAACTGTTTATGTACTCATGCCTGGCACAAGAGGTGGTACAGGCAAGAGTAGCCCCGTAGGTGGTAGATGTTTGGAGTGAATGTGATCTTTGGTCGTGTAACGTCTTCAAATGTCTCTGGGTCCCTCCAACACATTCTTGCAAGACATATTTTGTAACATAAATTAGATTTCTCGTAGATCCTCTCTTGTTATAAGTTAAACTACATTTGTACATTTCTTCCCATCTTTTGTACTGAATGGATTAATTCATTAGCTCCCTCGCCTTTAATCAGTCTAATCGCCGAAGCTACATTTATCCGTAATCATCCTTAATACCCCCTGCAAGTTCAATCCCATTTAATATTCCTTAATCTATTTTCACAAGAACAGATTAAATTTACTGGAATTAACTTCGTCATCCTTGTGTGTACCTGTTCAAGTAAATTTATGCCCATTCTATACTATGGCGACCAAACCTGAAATGAATAATATATATGGGCCTAACACGTGCATGACAAAGCTGAAAAATGCAATTTTACACCAATTACTGCTAACGCTTCTAGTAATAAAACCCAACATCTGCATTTATGCATTGATTTTAAGATCCGTACTAATCATATCTCCCAGTAGACCATTTCATTCTAATGCGGCTAAATACGGCTTTAAACTAGCTGTGAGCATACGGAACAGTTTACCAGCACATATAATACAGTGTGGTACAGCACCCATACGGAACAGCTTTCCAGGAGACAATACAGTATGGTACATTAAATACACTAGACAAGCAATTCTCAAGTCCGCGACTCACCTTGTTTTTAACACAAAAGCTTTCCACAAACAGCCCAGTTTGGATTTAATGGTCTGTTACTGTCTGTAATCCTTTTTAACCGTGAGTGAGGTCGCCCACACAATGATCGTGAGTCACAGTGAGGTGGCGAGAGTCAGGTCACATACCCTTTACAATGGACGTTAAGGTAATTGACCAATTATTTGACACAAACAATATACTTACTTTCCATAAAGCGGCGCCACATTCACAACCTTCCACGATTCTTGTATTCTGTTGATTCAAATTGTTTACTAAATATGTAAGACAAGAGCTCACTATGTTAAGCATTAGATTCAAGTTCAAGTTTAGATTCTTTAAGGACTCCTGGTAAATACTTCACCAGGTAAATATTTGTTCAACAAACTACTCCTTGCCAACCACTAAACTGGTCAACGTGTCCATTCCAATTCACCTGGGATGAATGGGTCTCGAACCGTGTCCCTCTGCATTACCTACATCGGTTCATTCACCCGCGGATATGCTACCAAATAACAGCATATCCGGCAAATAACAAATAATTGTAAATTCGACACTTATTTACAATATCCTCTTTGTATTTATCAGTAACTTAACCTGTCACTTTTCTTAAGAACATAACATATATGTTTAACCTAAGAACATACGTATTTATGAAATTACAGAAAGCCTTTTGGCTATACGAGGCTGCTCCTATTAAATAGAATGAAACTCATTCACATACATGTCTAACCTACGCTTGAAACAATCAAATAATCCAATATTGTGTTAACAAGAAATGTACCCTACAAATTAACTATTGTGTTTGTGCTATACAGCCCGTGTCATCCTGATCTACACTTGTGATGATATCCAGCGACCAGTGAATGGGTCTTTGATAGGTCTCCTGAATTGTTTTACTACGAAATCTAAGGAAATAAAAGATAATAGAAGCTTACCTTATATTGGAGGTCGGTCCCACGAAGCAACCGTCCATGTCCATTCTATCCAGCAGTCGACCCCAAAGACGCATTCATCAATTTTAACATTATGATCATTCACAACAGAACTTTTCTCACATATAAATTAATATTATTATTATATATTAGCATATTGTGCATAGTTAGGCACTGGTTAGATTAGGTGTTTAGGTTCCGTTGCCGTTTATTTATATTTGTAGTACGTGGGTGAAGCATTTACAGCGTTGTGGTTCGACAACCCGTCCTCGACTCAAGTCCATTACATTCAGCGGTCGACTCCACAGACGCATTCATAAATTTTAACATGCTGTTCATTCAGAACAAGAATTTTCTCAAATATAAATTAATATTATAATATATTAGCATATTGTGCATATATAGGCATAGGTTAGGTTAGGTGTTTAGCTTTGGTTGGCGATTATTTGCATTTGTAGTACGTGGGTGAAGCATTTATAGCGAAGTGGTTCGAACAAAACTCGTCAGTGAAGCACTTGTTCCGGAAGTGTTCGAACGAAATCAGTTGTGAGTCGTGTGTAAACCGCTTTTCATTCATAAACAGGGGGTTTGGCGGCTGCATGGAATCACTTTTGGATCTTTGTTTGGAGGACGGGCTGATTTGTAGTACGTGGGTGAAGCATTTATAGCGTTGTGATTCGAACAAAATTCGTCAGTGAAGCACTTGTTCCGGATATGTTCGAACGTCAGCAGTTGTGAGTCGTGTGTAAACCGCTTTTCATTCATAAACAGGGGGTTTGGCGGCTGCATGGAATCACTTTTTGGATCTTTGTTTGGAGGACGGGCTGAGTTCGAACAAAGGTCGTCAGCGAAGCTCTTGTTCAGGAAATGTTCGGATGTCATCGGTTGTGAGTCGTGTGTAAACCGTTTTTCATTCATAAACAGGGGGTTTGGCGGGTGCATGGAATGGACTTTGGGTCTTTGTTGGGAGGACGGGCTGGATGAAGATCGCTTTACCTGTGATGAAAAGAAAACGAATTATTGAGGTGCTTCACTCAAAGGCAGTTAGTCATATAAATCCTCATACACCACATATTTAATATTAGTACATTATTTAGTACACTTTAATCGCATAGATACACATCACGGACACGATGACACTTTAGGGTGCAGGAACACACTAATCCTATATATATAGGCAGCACAGACAAGGTGTCCACCACACCATTTGGTCACCACTTGGTCCGGGAGACATCTCCCGTTACGCAGGGTGCAGTTGCACCTCCACAGATCTCCAGTATCAGCTCTCGATACTGGTAATGGCTCAACAGGGAAACCACTTACGGGCTATTCATGCCCGTGCCACCTTTTGGGTGGCTTAATCTTCATCAATCAATCAAGATGAAATACACAACCCTGCTCCTGTGCCAGGTAAGTCCACAACGGGCTCACCATAGCCCGTGCTACTTGGAACTTTTGTTCCAAGTAGCGAATCTTAAACAACAACAAGGTGACATAATAATTCACGGGCTATTCATGCCCGTGCCAACTCATGGGTGGCATAATCTTTATCAATCAATCAAGGTGACATAAGAACATAAGAATAAAGGTAACTACAGAAGGCCTATTGGCCCATACGAGGCAGATCCTATTTATAACCACCCAATCCCACTCATATACATGTCTAACCCACGCTTGAAATAATCAGGGGACCCCACCTCCACCACGCCACGTGGCAACTGGTTCCACAAATCAACAACCCTGTTACCGAACCAGTATTTACCCATGTCTTTCCGAAATCTAAACTTATCCAATTTATACCAATTGGTTCGTGTTCTGTCTTGTGTTGATACTTTTAATACCCTATTAATATCTCATTTGTTATGTCCATTCATCCACTTGTAAACCTCTATCATGTCACCCCTAACTCTTCGCCTTTCCAGTGAACGCAATTTAAGCTTTGTTAATCTTTCTGCATATGACAGATTTTTAATTTGGCGGGTTAACTTTGTCATCCTATGCTGGACACGTTCAAGTGAATTTATATCCATTCTATAGTACGGCGACCAAAACTGAACTGCATAATCTAAATGGGGCCTAACCAGAGCACGATATAGCTGAAGAACAACACTAGGTGTCTTGTTACTAACGCTTCGATTAATATATCCCAGTGTCCTATTTGCCTTATTATGAACATTTATGCACTAATTTTTTTGGTTTTAAATTCTTTCTCAATCGACTTGAGAATGGTCCAGGACGGACCGAAACGTCGTCGTCCCTTCACTTTCTAGTGTGTGGTCTGGTCAACATACTTTAGCCACATTATTGTGACTCATCGCCTGCTTACTAATCATAACGCCCAGATCCCTTTCGCAATCCGACTTCGCAATCTCAACACCATCTAGCTCGTATCTTGTAACTCTATCATCATTACCTAGCCACAAACCCTTACATTTATCAGCATTAAACTGAATCTGCCAATCTTTTGACCATTTCAAAACCCTATTTAGATCGCCTTGAAGTGATAATGAGTCTTTTTCAATGTTTATTTTCCTACCGATTTTTGTATCATAGGCAAATTTGCAAATGATACTGCCCAAACCTGAATCTAAATCATTTATATATATTATGAATGACAGAGGCCTCAGGACAAAGCCACGCGGCACTCCACTTACAACATTTTCCCACTCTGACTTAACCCCATTTATACTGGGTCCGTCTAATTACCAAAAACTACCACATACTACACACGCTTCAGAAAACTTCCTGGCAATACGTTAGTAATGAATAAATATGATATATTAAGTTAGGCTGACCTAACCTAACCTAACCTAACTTAACCAAACCTAACCTAACCGAAGCTTGGATCGTCGACTTGATTTGGCGTCACCAGCTTTTTATTTTCGTCTAATTTCTTTATAAAAAGATACTTTTTCAGATTAAAATTATGTTTTTCGTGTTGTACATTCAGCACCAACATTATAATGAGTAAATATATCATATTTATTCATTACTAACATATTGCCAGGAAGTTTTCTGAAGCGTGTGTAGTATGTGGTAGTTTTTGGTAATTAGACGGACCGTTTATACTCACTCTCTGTTTCCTTTGGAACAGCCATGCCCTAATCCTACTTAATATAGCACCCCCAATACCAGGAGCCTCTATCTTTTTAATCAGTCTTTCATGTGGCACTGTATCAAAAGCTTTGTTAAAGTCAAGGTACACAATATCGCAAACTTTACCACTATCAACTGCCTCAACTATGCTGGAATAAAATGATAGCAAATTTTTAAACATGAACGGCCATTTGTAAAACCATGTTGCGACTCATTTATTAATTCATGTTTTTCAAGATGAAGACGAATAGCATTTGCAATTATCGATTCAAATAACTTTCCCACAATATACGTAAGGCTAATTGGCCGATAGTTTGACGCAAGTGATCGATCTCCTTTCTTAAAAAATGGTATTACATTAGCTACCTTCCATGACTCTGGCCTGACTAATGATTTATTAAATATGGTAGACAATGGATCGCAAAGCTACTCTTTGCATTCTTTAAGCACCCAGGCAAACACTTCGTCCGTTCTCTGAGAGAGAACTCTATCAACATCAGAGGTCCGAGACTGTTCAACACGCTTCCACTACACATAAGGGGCATAACTGGCCGACCCCTCACAGTGTTCAAGAGAGAACTGGATAAGCACCTCCAAAGGATACCTGATCAACCAGGCTGTGACTCATACGTTAGGCTGCGAGCAGCCGCGTCCAACAGCCTGGTTGATCAGTCCGGCAACCAGGAGGCCTGGTCGACGACCGGGCCGCGGGGACGCTAAGCCCCGGAAGCACCTCAAGGTAATCTCAAGGTAAGGTAGGCCCTGGGGATTTGTTTGGTTTGAGTTTCACTGTTTGTTTAACAACATCCTCCTTGTTAAACTAGTCGTAGCTCAGTCGATTAAGGCAGCATCTGGGATGCTCCCGGACGTAGGTTCGAATCCTCATCATGGCCCTTGTGGATTTGTTCATAAATTTATAGTATTATATATTAGCATATTGTGCATTTTTAAGTGTAGGTTAGGTTAGATGTTTAGGTTCTTTTAGTAATTATTTGTATTTGCAGCATGTGGGTAAAGTATTTATAGCAACCCGTCCTCGACTCAAGTCTATTACATCCAGCGAACGACCCCACAGACGCGCCTGACAGCTAGGTGGACAGCGCTTCGGATTCATAGTCCTGAGGTTCCGGGTTTGATCTCCGGTGGAGGTGTAGACAAATGGGCAAAATGTTTCTTTCACCCTAGTTACCTAGCAGTAAATAGGTACCTGGGAGTTAGACACCTGCTACGGGCTGCTTGCCGGGGGAAGGGTGTAACAAAAAAAAGGAGGCCTGGTCGAGGACCGGGCCGCGGGGACGCTAAGCTCCGAAATCATCTCAAGATAAAATCTCAAGATAACGCATTCATAAATTTGTACATGATGTTCATCCAAAACGGGAATTTTCTCAAATATAAATTAATATTATAATATATTAGCTTATTGTGCATATATAGACATAGGTTAGGTTAGGTTAGGTTGCACACAGAAATCACAATAGCGTGATGCATCACATGAACAAATCCACAAGGGCCGTGACGAGGGTTCGAACCTACGTCCGAGAGGATCCCAGACGCTGCCTTAATCGACTGAGCTTCGACATGGAATAAGAACTGCAACCGGGAAATCAACTTGACCTACCACGGGTCCTGCAGCCTCTCCGAGACAAACCAGGTTTTTACACAATTCCCCCATGCACCCGAGCTCTATCAACAAGCTGTTCTACCTCTTCGCCCTTACTTCATTAAACACAGAAATCACAATAGCGTGATGCATCAAATGAACAATTTAGCTCAGTCGATTAAGGCACGTCTGGGATTCTCTCGGACGTAGGTTCGAACCCTCGTCACGGTCCTTCTGGATTTGTTCATAGGTTAGGTTAAGTGTTTAGGTCCTGTTGGCGATTATTCGTATTTGTAGTACGTTTGTAAGGGGAAGCCGGTCGGCCGAGCGGACAGCACATTGGACTTGTGATCCTGTGGTCCCGGGTTCGATCCCGGGTGCCGGCGAGAAATGGACAGAGTTTCTTTCACCCTATGCCCCTGTTACCTAGCAGTAAAATAGGTACCTGGGTGTTAGTCAGCTGTCACGGGCTGCTTCCTGGGGGTGGAGGCCTGGTTGAGGACCGGGCCGCGGGGACACTAAAGCCCCGAAATCATCTCAAGATAACCTCAAAATATACGTGGGTGAAGCATTTATAGCGTCAACCCGTCCTCGACTCAAGTCCATTACATCCAGATGTCGATCCCACAGATGCATTCATAAATTTTAACATGCTGTTCATTCAAAACGGGAATGTTCTCAATTATAAATTAATATCATAATATATTAGCATATTGTGCATATATAGGCATAGGTTAGGTGAGGTGTTTAGGTTCTATTAGTGATTATTTGCATTTGTAGTACGTGAGTGAAGCATTTATAGCGTTGTGGTTCGAACATAATTAAAATTCGTCACTGAAACACTTTTCCGGAAGAAGTTCCGGAAGAGTTCGAACGAAATCAGTTGTTAGTCGTGTGTAAACCGTTTTTCATTCATAAACAGGGGGTTTGGTGGGTGAATGGAATCACGTTTGGGTTTTTGGAGGACGGGCTGTTTACAGAGTTGGGATTTGAGGCAGCCCGTCCTCCAAACAAAGATCCAAAAGTGATTCCATGCACCCACCAAACCCCCTGTTTATGAATGAAAAGCGGTTTACACACGACTCACAACTGCTGACGTTCGAACATATCCGGAACAAGTGCTTCACTGACGAATTTTGTTCGAATCGCAACGCTATAAATGCTTCACCCACGTACTACAAATACAAATAATCGCCAACAGAACCTAAACACCTGACCTAACCTATCCTATGCCTATATATACACAATATGCCAATATATAATAATATTAATTTATACTTGAGAAAATTCCCATTTTGAATGAACAGCATGTTAAAATTTATGAATGCGTCTGTGGGGTCGACCGCTGAATGTAATGGACTTGAGTCGAGGACGGGTTGTTTGAGGAGGTCGTCAGCTAAGACCTCTTCGAGGAATGTTCGAACGTCATCAGTTGTGAGGCGTGTATAAAGCGTTTTTCATTCATGGGAATAGCCATGGGATTTGGTGGCTGGATTAACGAGCATTTCGCCTTTGTTGATAAGGACGGACATTACATGTGACTCATAGCTGATGACGTTCATACTTTTATTGAACAGTGCTTCACTCAAGTCCTCTGTTCGAATCACACCTATGAAAATGCTTCACAACATACGATGAGTAAATGCTAACAGAACCTAACCACCTAACCCAATCTAGGTATAACTGTACACTAAATTCTTATATAATATTAATATATATTAAAAAAAAAACAATTTTGAATACTGAAGACTATCTAGAGACTAGAGAAGCTTTCAAAATGGACAAAAGATTGGGGGATGCCATTTAATGCAGAAAAAATGTAAGATTCTGAGCCAAGGTGATGATGGCTACCATATATCACCGGGACAATGTTGAAATTGCGAAATCTTAATGCGAGAAAGATCTTAAAAGTCATGATTATTAAGTAGAACGTTATGAAATAATGAGGAAGGAGGTGGTGATGGGACCATGAGGGAGAGTCTGGTTGATTGGTAAACAAGATAATGGCGGGAGGGAGCAGACGGTGGTTGGATAAGGAGAGAGCAGAGTATAGTGGAGAGGTCAGTCAATGATATAAAAACAAGGAGGTGTGTTCAGTCATCACTTCTCCACCAGGAACCATGGCCACACCGTCACCCAAGACCTGCCTGACGGCGTGTCTCCTGCTGCTGCTGACGGTGGCTTCCCTTGTGGCTTCCGCCCCCTTCCCCGACCACCTCGACTCCCCCGGGAATTCCCACGGCTTACATGTTGAGAGACACGGCAAGCAGGACGACGCCCAGAGCCCCAGCAATCAAGACGACGCTCAGAGCCCCGGTAAGCAAGATGTGAAAAATGACAACCTGAACGAAGGTGATATCCCTCCTGCAAACCTGGGATCAAACAACACGCTGTCTTACACACTGGAGGAACGCAGTACTCTCACCGTCAACACGAACCAAGAAAACGTGAGCATCGGTAATCGGGAAAAACAAATTATCTCTCACAACCAGACGGAAGACGCCCTTGAGAACATCAAAGACCCCGGAGACGACGTGGATAGTCGCTCTAAGGGCAAGCCTGAGGAGGACGATTCTAAGGACGACGACTCTGTAGAAGAGGGTTCTAAGGACGATAGTTCTGTGGACGATGGTTCTAAGGACGACGGTTCTGTGGACGATGGTTCTGATTACTCCACAAGCGGACCCTTGTTACCGCAGCTCGTTAACTCTTCAGGTAAGTTGTTATCAGAAACACATACAATTCTGCATGCGTTTATGCGTTCACTAATATATGTTGAGCATGTCTCCGCCTCTCATGTAGATTGTCTCTCTCTTACGCATATTCTGGTTTAGAGACAGGCATTAGGAATTTATCCCATGAAATTAAAAAAAAATTGACAATAGTCCAGGATTATCAAGTCGATTGGTCCACAATCGACTTGATAATGGTCCAGGACGGACCGAAACGTCGTCGTCTTTTGATCTTCTAGTGTGTGGTTTGGTCAACACCTTCTAGTGTGTGGTCTGGTCAACATTCTTTAGCCACGTTATTGTGACTCATCATCTGCACAAAAAAAAATTAGTTTATTTTCACCAAAAAGTGGAAGAATAACGAGAACATGATTGTTCCAAGTGTAAGTTAGATATGTATGAGCGAGATGGACGATATGAATAGGAACTGCCTTGCAAGGTCAATTGCTCTTCGGTTTTTTTAATCTTATACCCTTAAGTAGCATTTTGTTATGAATTATTAAATACATAATATTCTTGTCATTGTTATTATCATTCAATATTTCATCTCTCTTGCAGAACCTGGGACCCATAAACGAACCTTCTTTGACTATGTCGATGTGTTTGACATCGATTACACTGGCTACCGCCCCTATGCTTACCGTCCCTTTGGCAGCTACGGGTACTCGCCTTACTACTCCTATGGCTACGATCCCTTTGGTTTCGACTACCTGTGAGACCTGTGAATCCAGCCTTAGTAAAGACCCAGAATAATACACAGTAAACGTCTCCGTCGCCGCTGTGCTGGTAAACACACCCGTCTCTACATCTGGAAATGTTCCCTAGTAAACAGTAATAAGGTTAGACGGGTTTCTTCTTACATAAACAGAAACCTGCTACAGGAGAAGACAGGTTTCTGCTCTCACCCAAATCTGTATCTGCATCCTTCCAGGGGTCCTCATATCACTTTATAGTTTAATTTCATTAAATGTCAATGATTCAGGTATTTTGTTTCTTAACGCTTATCTTGAGAACAATAAAGTGCACGATGCTTTAGTACATGTGAATTTCTTAATCCCCTCAACACATTATGTATGCATTGTAACGCCACACTGAATCTGTTTATCTGAGTGGCAGCCTGCACCTGTTTATTATCTGAGTGGCAGCCTGCACCTGTTTATTATCTGAGTGGCAGCCTGCACCTGTTTATTATCTGAGTGGACGCCTGCACCTGTTTATTATCTGAGTGGACGCCTGCACCTTCTGTCTGATATTTTAGCATCAGATCCATCAGTCAGTAACGCAGAAATCTCTATCAATAATGGAGAGCGAGATCCTTCTGACTGTTAGAAAATTATATTGAAATTTACTTAAAACGGAGAAAAGATAACGTAACTACAATTTACGAATAACTGAAGAATTTTCTTAAGTTACTGCTTACCAGGAATGAAGTTCTAAGATAAATAAATTGTAACATGGACATAAAACCTTGTTATGCTGGTAAATTCGAATTCTCTTATAAATTCCTAAACTCAAAAGTCCCCGTTTTAATGATTTTGATCTCGTTTTAAGTTATTTGTCGCTCTTTTAATGACATCTGCAAAGTATCATATATTCGATAACTGAGAGCTAATTTGTTATTTAGGAACAGAAGTATTTCCACCAATGAAGAACGTGGGGATGTTTACAGAATATATTAAGTTACAATTAAATAATAATGATATAAATCAGGATTAATGTTGCAGTAATAATTTAGGAAATTACTAGTATAGGGATAAAGCACTCAAAGAGAAACCCAAAGTGGGAGTCGCTCGAATATTGCAAGCGTAGATTAGACAATTATTTGGGTGAGTTTGTTGGGTATAACTTGAAACTGCTGCTAATGGGTTAGCAAATCTTTAACAATATTCTCTATTAATAAAGCTTTCATGTTCTTTTGAAATTATTCCTTTTCGTTAATGTTATAACAGGGCAGCCTTGAGACCTGCACTGTACCGAAGCTGCCCACGCTAGTTTAGTTCATTTATTATGCACCCCATACCTACCCAGTGGGTGATAGTGGAGAGGGTTACAGAGACTCATAATGGGTCCAGGAACTGAACCCCTAAATTCATTTAGCCAAACAAGTTACAGTCTTGATGAGCTAGTTACAAAATTCAATGCACATCGTCACATCAGCAATGGGTTCGAGACCGACCACAAGTACAGTCTCTAAATTAAGCAACATGTATTGATTTTTATATACAAATCTAGTTTTGGTTAAACTAGATTACGAGACAAATTAAAAGATAAAAAGAGGCAGAATTATCTTTACAACATTTTATTTAAGTTGAAAAGTACAGCAGAAAATTTCAGGGTTAAGTATACACCTGAAGATTGATTAGTAACGATAAGATTCCAACACCTGTGCCGAGATTATCACATTTTGAATACATGTCACCATCTTCACATTCTATAAAGGAGACAAGAAGTTCCATATTGCCTTTTGGAAGCTTGCTAAACCATTTGAAAAATCAAAAATTTCCTGCGAATTCTGTCCAGGTTCTTGAAGTCTCCAAGTATCACTTTCTAAGACCCGTGTTGGAGAAAAAGTTGGTACGATGTTGAGAGAGAGGACACAAAAAAGAGTACGTACAGCAGTTCAGGAGAAGTACGCCCAGGTCCCCTTCGAAGGCTCGTACCTAGCGAGCGACGTAGTAATCCATTCCTTGCTCCAGACGGTCTCAAACGCCTTCATCAGAATCCTCCACTCAGGTGTGGATCGGGGCTTCCTGGACGCGGGTCCACCAACGTATTCATTGATTAGTGATAATACTTCCTTATGCTTAGAAACTGGTGACTTGAAAACTCTCGTGTCTGACTCTGGGATTAGTGGCTGGGTATTTGAAGAATTGAAAGCTTCCTTTGTAGAAAGGTTGAGTGGCTCCTGGGTAGTAGTAGAGTACAGCGGCAGTTCAGCAGAAGGATAAACCAGGTCCTGTGCAGCAGGGTAGAGTGGCTCCTGTTCAAAAGGGTAGGGTGGTTCCTGTGCAACAGGGTAGAGTGGCTCCTGTTCAAAAGGGTAGAGTGGCTCCTGTTCAAAAGGGTAGAGTGGCTCCTGTTCAACAGGGTGGGGTGGTTCCTGTGTAGCAGGATAGAGTGGCTCCTGTGCAACAGGGTAGAGTGGCTCCTGTGCAACTGGGTAGAGTGGCTCCTGTGCAACTGGGTAGAGTGGCTCCTGTGCAACAGGGTAGAGTGGCTCCTGTTCAAAAGGGTATGGCGGCTGTACATTGTAGGATCCGGAAAAACTCCTGCTGAAGCGGCCATAATTCTGGCTGGAGAGGTCCCTGGAGGCGAACTTGGAGTGACGCACGGAATGTGCAGCTGTGTGGGAGGAGAACTGTCAGCAGTTGGTCTCAACACACATTAAATCATATGAATTATGAAAGCCCAGGAAAGAAGACAACAATCCCACGTTTTAATTATAGTCTTGATACATGCATAAGAGGACCGCCCAGTGTGGGCCAACAGATCCGCTTCTTTTGTTCTTTACAACAAAAATTAAGAAAATCTTTGGAGCAGGAGAGAGAGATGGAAGCATCGTCCAGGGGTAACTCAGGACGTTGGTAAAGGTCCCTGGGTAAAGGTGAACCTTTACCCAGAGACCTCGATATATTAATTATTCCAGTCATACCGCATTTGAAGTTTGATGTTTACGAGTATCTGGTCTACATAGCAATGGAACATAATACCAATCTACCGTGCTCTCAAGATCGGAACTCTACTCTACCACTCTACTCATTTCTATTGTCACCACTAGAGTGATTCTCATATATATAAATTAGATTCGAAAATAACCAGAACATGTTTACTAAATCCTGAAATGTTTATAATGATAAACAAAAATGTAAAGATAAACAACAATTTAATAAATACAGATAAAGTAACTCACGCGGACGGAAAATAGACATGTAAGCCGCCAGGGCGTCGACCGAGAGCAGCAGCAGGAGGAGGAACGTCTTGTTGACCGACATGGTGGTGGTATTGACTATGGTCAATAAAACAGTGGTCAAGCTGAACAATCTTGGCGCCTTATGTAACACAAAATAGCCCCCCCCCCCCTCGCCTCTCCTAAACCCTCCACCTCTCCTACTGTATATCCTGTCCTTGAAACAATCTCATTATCCTCCTCCATGGGAAGAATCGAGTCTAAAGATAATCATTGAAGGATCACCGGCTAGAAAATCAGCTTGTGACTCGCAGAGGCTCAAAGCAATCATGGAACGACAAATGGAAACCATCTCAAGACCTACCTACAACGACTCACATCTTCACAGACGGATCAGTTGATCAAGAAAGAGGTTCTGCTGGGGCAGCAGTTTACACTACCAACCATGAAGCTTACTGGAGCATGAATAGTGGATGCTCAACATTGCAAATAGAATTATATGCCCTGAAGGAGGCAATAAACTATACAATTGAGAATAATTTACATGATGTCATCATTCATACCGACTCTAAATCTTCGTTCCAGGCATTGTTATCCAGCCAGCACAGAGATAATATAAAACTCATCACAGAAATCTTACATATAGGAAACGAAGCACACAATCTAGGGCTGTCAATAACCCTAAATTGAATACCAAGTCAAACTGGCAAAGATGGTAATGAAATGGCAGACTCACTAGCAAAAGCTGCCACCTTGAGTACCTTGAGTTGGTTTCGGGGCTTTGCGTCCCCGCGGCCTGGTCATCGCCCAGGCCTCCTCGTTGTTGGACTAGTCAACCAGGCTGTTGGACGCGGCTGCTCGCAGTCTGACATATGAGTCACAGCCTGGTTGATCAAGTATCCTTTGGAGGTGTTTATCGAGTTTTCTCTTGAACACTGCGAGGGGTCGGCTAGTTATGCCGCTTATGTGTAGCGGAAGCGTGTTGAACAGTCTCGGGCCTCTGATGTTGATAGAGTTCTCTCTCAGAGTCCCTATTGCACCTCTGCTTTTCAACTGGGTATTCTGCACATCCTGCCATGCCTCCTGGTCTCATGTGGTGTTATTTCTGTGTGCAGGTTTGGGACCAGCCCCTCTATTATTTTCCACGTGAAAATTATTATGTATCTCTCCCGCCTGCGCTCAAGATAATAAAGATTTTGGCATTTTACTCTGTCCCAGTAGCTTAGATGTTTTACTGAGTGGATTTTAGCAGTAAAGGATCTCTGCACGCTCTGCCACTGTTCTACCTGTTGTACAGGTTAAAATACCTCCAAGTTTTTCACAGATTAAGGAGCAAATCAAGAAGATAATACTCCCAACTATGAAAAGTCGCCACAGAGCCAAAGTAGCGGAAGGACGATCCACTGCGATGTGGTACGAACAAGCCACTGGTTACTACTCTTTCAAGGCTGGCAAAAGGATATCCAGAGACATTTACAGTAGTCATACACAGACTCAGACTTGGTTACAAGTGCTGCTGGGAGGCAATAAACCCAATAGTTAAACAATGTCATGTCTGTGGAACAGAAGCAGAGGCGCCATTACTGCATTACTTACCGGAATGTGAAGCGACTGAAGCCCTGCGCATCAAACTCAACATTCATCCAACAAGAGCAGCTGCATTAGATGCAAAATCCACAGCGACTATAATTGTTGGAAAAGCAGTTGAAGAATGGGACACACTAGTGAACACTGCATCTACATCCGCCACCAAGATATTGTGTTTAAAACAAAACTAAAACCTGTGCGCTAAAACAGAAGCGAAAAAGAAACGGGTGAAATGGAGGAAACCCCCCCACCTCTATTTAAAACTTTGACCCAAATATCACAGTAACAAGGTTATCGCGAATAACCGAACTCAACTACGGGTTCACTGTAGTGCTACTTGGACATTTTGTTCTGAGTAGCTAAATCTGAAACAACAACAACAACAATCCCGCCATCCCATGCCCATTATACCATCCAGTATAATAGACGTGGGATCGTTTATTATATGGGATCATTTATTATATGGGATCGTTTATTATATGGGATGGTTTATTATATGGGATCGTTTATTATATGGGATCGTTTATTATATGGGATCGTTTATTATATGGGATCGTTTATTATATGGGATCGTTTATTATATGGGATCGTTTATTATATGGGATCGTTTATTATATGGGATCGTATAATATGATTTGTTCCATAAGTCAGCAGCCTCTCTCATACAATATTACGATAATTAAAACCTAATTTGTTATAATCAATTTTCCTTAAGGACATTAGAACTCAAAATAATGGGCATAAACTGGACGAGTTTAGACATGGGAAAGACCTGGGTAGTTAGTGGTTTAATCGTTCCTGGAATTCTTGTGTTTTGAATCATGGGTTGTTAATTTTTGTGGATCAAATTACCAGAAAACATCATAGACGCGGGATAGATGGATTCTTTCAAGGGTTGGCTAGACATATATATGAATTACTTTGGTAGATATAATAGAGAGTGTGTTTGATATAATAAACTGAACTGTAACTGTTCTCCTCCGCCTCTGTTCCTCTAACGATCGACATAACGCCATATTGTCGGCTGCTAGAGAGTACATAGTCAGATTTAATGTGCAAAGCAGGATTAAAACCCACCGAGAGAGTGAGAGAGTGTGTGTGTCTTGTGTACTATATAGCAGTAGTACTGTCGAGCTGATGATTGATTGATGAAGATTAAGCCACCCAAAAGGTGGCACGGGCATGAATAGTCCGTAAGTGGTGGCCCTTTTGAGCCACTACCAGTATCAGTAGATGATACTGGAGATCTGTGGAGGTGCGACTGCACCCTGCGTGACGGGAGATGTCTCCCGTCTGACTATTGAGTTACCTGGTTTGGTAGATATAATAGAAGCTTCGTCGTATCTACCCATTTGCTTAACGTCTATTGTTGGAAAATTTACTACATAATCATAAAACTCATTCGCTTACATGTAAACAAATATAGATTAATAAATTCAGATTCAAATTCAAGATCTTTATTAATAAATTCTAATTCAAAAACTAATTTCAGAAAAATGAAGATCATTTCTCGTTGTCGATGGTTCTTG
>NC_091159.1:15393358-15405858 GCF_040958095.1 Procambarus clarkii | reverse complement strand
TTCTAATTTATTTTCTAATTTTATTTCTAATGACAGTAACAATACAATTATAGTTACTCTTCCATAATATCTTGATCTTGTTCTGAAACTATACATGAGTCCTTCTTCTCTTGTCCAAACTCTGCTTGGAACTATACATGAGTCCTTCTTCTCTTGTCCAAACTCTGCTTGGAACTATACACGAGTCCTCCCTCTCTTGTCCAAACTCTGCTTATAACTATACATGAGTCCTTCCTAGCTTATCTAACTCTGCTTGGAACTATACACGAGTCCTCCCTCTCTTGTCCAAACTCTGCTTGGAATTATGCATGAGTCCTACTCACGCAAGTTCTTCAACTGCAATCCTTATAGGTTTTCTTTTGCAACTTGCCTCCGTTATGATCTTATTACATCACAGACCAGCTTCTGAAAACGCATTAAAAAGGTTCACGAACCCTCTCGAGCAAATTCAAATTTTCCTTTCCTTTGTGGCGATCTTCTTCTGAAGGAAGGAAGCTCCTTGTGTCGGCTTGGGCTCTTTTGTTGCACTGGGACTGTTGTCCTTATAATGGTTATATTTAGATATTATATAATAAATATATCTTTTCTGACGCTCGTGTAGAAACAGGTTATGGTGATGTCTCAAGAATCTCCACGCAGAGTCGTTTAATTTGTGCTTACAAGTGGTAGCTGACAGCTGAGTGGACAGAGCTTCTGATTCGTAGTCCTGAAGTTCCGTGTTCGATCCCCGGTGGAGGCGGAAACAAATGGGCAGAATTTCTTTCACCCTGATGCCCCTGTTACCTAGCAGTAAATAGATACCTGGTAGTTAGACAGCTGCTACAGGCTGCTTCCTGGACGTGTGTAACAAAAAGGAGGCCTGGTCGAGGACTGGGCCGCGGGGACGCTAAGCCCCGAAATCATCTCAAGATAGGTAAGACTGAGTGAGTGATGATGTTGCTTGATACTGGATGTGCTCCAGGTGTACCGGATTACCCCCAAGAAGTTGTATGGGAACTCCAGGAGTATTGTAGGAGCTCCAGGTATTGTTTGTAAGGGTGTAATTCAAGAGAGACCGTATGGACTGACGAAGAAGATTGGGATATATTAAATCACTTCCACAGACATATTAAACTGTATCTGTCTTGCCTCGCAAGGGTCCCTGGTTCAGGGGGTAAATAACAGCTTCGTGAGGGTCCCTGGTCCAGGGGGACAACAAGAGCTTCGTGAGGGTCCCTGGTCCAGGGGGACAACAAGAGCTTCGTGAGGGCCCCTGGCCAAGGGGGTAACCAAGAGCTTCGTGAGGGTCCCTGGCCAAGGGGGTAACCAAGAGCTTCGTGAGGGTCCCTGGCCAAGGGGGTAACCAAGAGCTTCGTGAGGGTCCCTGGCCAAGGGGGTAACCAAGAGCTTCGTGAGGGTCCCTGGTCCAGGGGGCAAACAAGAGCTTCGTGAGGGCTCCTGGCCAAGGGGGTAACCAAGAGCTTCGTGAGGGCCCCTGGCCAAGGGGGTAACCAAGAGCTTCGTAAGGGTCCCTGGTTCAGGGGGTAAACAACTGAAGTCTCAAATGCTCTCTTTTTTTTACGGCCTCGAGCACTTGTATTATAATAATTTAAATAATAATAATATTATCTTGATTATCTTGAGATGATTTCGGGGCTTTAATGTCCCCGCGGCCCGGTCTTCGACCAGGCCTCCACCCCCAGGAAGCAGCCCATGACAGCTGACTAACACCCAGGTACCTATTTACTGCTAGGTAACAGGGGCATAGGGTGAAAGAAACTCTGCCCAATGTTTCTCGCCGGCGCCTGGGATCGAACCCAGGACCACAGGATCACAAGTCCCGTGTGCTGTCCGCTCGGCCATATTACTGTATTACTATGCTTGGGAGTACCCAGAGCATAAATTCAAACCCTCCTCGTAGATCCTTCTAATTTTCTCAATAATAAAAATACTAATATTAATAACAACAACGGAAATGGTAACTGTTGTTGTTAATGATATTATCATGTACTACAGTAATAGGAAGAACATAGGAAGTAGTTTTAAGGGTTTCGTGGTTGAGTTACAACTTTGTCTTATCCCCTGGAACAAGTTAGTGTAAACTCATTTGCATAGCCTCTGGCACTAACTTTCGGAAGTAGATGTTCCACAGGAGTAGAACACTCACACTGTCCTGTGGTACACTTGCTGCGTAGTGTCGTCACAGGACAACTGATTGTTTTCCACAACCTAGGCCAGGAATCACCAAGCTTTTACGCAACCACTTACGAAACCTGTACATCTTTCCTGATTCACAGCGGCTTTATTTACATTTATTAAACCGTTAACAAGCTTCGAAACTTCAATACCCAGGATTATTATTGTTATAAACAACCTCGTAGGGCTTCGGACCTCATAAATTGTTAAGGAAATGAAAGCAAAGCCGCCATGATTGAGGACATTCATTGGCCTTGCAAGTGATTGCGCAAATGCTTGGTGAATCCTGCCCCAGGAAGATTCGGTTGCTTAAAAAGTTTTCAAGGAATAATCGGGGGATTCGAACTTGGACCTGTAATATAGGAGACCATCACTCTAGCAACCACGTTAGGATGTAACACCAGGATGAAGGATGACGGAAAACGAGGAGCAAAAGAAGCTTAGAGACAAAGGGGATTGGGAAACAATTCTGAAGCAGGAAGATATATGCGAAAAAGAGATGAATTGAATGAGATACGGAAATTGTTGGAGAAGAGCATAAACAAGGCGAAATGGGAAGACAAGGGAGGGAGTATGGGGGTAGGGAGGGGGGGGGGAAGTAGACAGTAGAGTGGATGCTCGGTAAACAAGATAACTTATGGTGAAAGGAGAGATGCTACATCTTAAGTGAGAGAGTTAAGGACTCAGGTAGAGGGGCTCAGGTTATATAATAAAAGCAAGGACGGTGTGTCTTCAGACCATCACTCCTGCACCAGGAACCATGGCCACACCGTCACCCAAGACCTGCCTGACGGCGTGTCTCCTGCTGCTGCTGACGGTGGCTTCCCTTGTGGCTTCCGCCCCCTTCCCCGACCACCTCGACTCCCCCGGGAGATCCCACGGCTTACATGTTGAGAGACACGGCAAGCAGGACGACGCTCAGAGCCACGACAAGCAGGACGACGCTCAGAGCCACGACAAGCAGGACGACGCTCAGAGCCACGACAAGCAGGACGACGCTCAGAGCCACGACAAGCAGGACGACGCTCAGAGCCACGACAAGCAGGACGACGCTCAGAGCCACGACAAGCAGGACGACACTCAGAGCGACGACGCTCAGATCTACGACGCTCAGAGCCATGACGCTCAGATCCACGACGCTCAGAGCCACGACGCTCAGATCCACGACGCTCAGAGCCACGACGCTCAGAGCCACGACGCTCAGAGCCACGACGCTCAGAGCCACGACGCTCAGAGCCACGACGCTCAGAGCCACGACGCTCAGATCCACGACGCTCAGAGCCATGATGCTCAGATCCACGACAAGCAGGATAACGCCCGGAGCCACGACAAGCAGGAAAACGCCCAGAGCCACGACAAGCAGGACAACGCCCAAAACCACGACAAGCAAGACGAGGCATCTAGTATTCACCTCCCCGATAACTATAACCTCGACGAAGACAAACCAGGCCACCACAATTCCGACGGTGAAGCCCAAGTCAACCAAACTGCCGAGGGGGCGAGGAGTCCCACATCAACGACGACGACTCTAGCGACCGGTGACAGTGGCCAGGACGGTGGACTCCGCCGTAGCACGAAACCGGAAAAGGTTACAAACAACGACATGGAACAAGTATATGTTACTGACGACCCTATAGAAAACGACCAAGGGTTCGAGAACGGAAACGTTCGCTCGGTCAACGACACCCCCCATGACGACATCGGCGTTCAGGAGCAGGATTCTGGAGACAACGACTTTGAGATAAACTCCACACAAGATCCCTCTGCAGCTTCTGCTATCTCTCCTGGTGAGCTGATGGCGTTATAAAAGCCTGTTTCTAAACTGATGTAAACATGCACGTTTAGTTTTGAACGTGAAGGCGTTCACGTAATAATAATAAAAATAATAATAAAAATAATAATAATAATAATAATAATAATAATAATAATAATAATAATAATAATAATAATAATAATATTATTATTATTATTATTATTATTATTATTATTATTATTATTATTATTATTATTATTATTATTATTATTATTATTATTATTATTATTATTATTATTACATACAACACAGTTTATAATATAACATTTTTAATGTTTTTATCATAATATAACTATATTTTTTTTATCTTTTTCAGCGCCTATCGACCAACGTTTTTTCTTCAGTGAATATGACGACTATTCGTATGAGAGCTATGACTATTTTCCTGAGTGTAATTGTGGTTGTGGCAGCGATTGTGTCATCTATGACAGCACCTATCTTAGGGATGGCCAGGGCCCAGCATGAAAACTGACGTGACAATAAACCTTGTGGCAACTCTGGCAGCAGCTCTTCTAGCAGCTTGGACGTGTCTAATATGGCAGCTTCCGATAGAACAACGGGATCTGAATCAGTTCTTCGTCATCGCACCTGTAAAACATTCTGTCAGATCACACTCTTCTTATAGAACAGTTTCCAAAGTCATACTGTTCTTTCTTGCAGAACATACTATGAGGTTACACTGAGCTTGTATAACATTTTTAAGTCACGCCATCTGGATTCTGTTCACAATGTTCTTTTAGTTCAACACCTTGTTCAAGGGCTTTAGATATAGGTCGTCCCTTGAGAAGAGAGATTAATGAAGCTAGATTTACATTCTCGAGAAAGGCAAAACATAAGGGGTGATATAAATTTAAGCATATACACGAAGAAAGAAAATCTACATAACATTTTAAATATATCAATGCAATATAAAGCTGAAAATAATTTATATAAATTGGATAACTTTAGATTCAGGATAGACCAGGATAAAAACTGTTTTTGGAAATAGCGTTGTTTGTTTATGGAATAAATTACAGGTAACATCATAGACGTGGGATCACTGGATTGTTTCAAGTGTAGGTTAGACATATATATGAATGGATTTTGGGGGATATAAATAGGATTTGCCTCGATTGGGTCTTCTGCAGTTTTTTTAATGCTTAATGTTCTTAAGACACCGCTGTACTGTCTTGTTCTCCAGACCGCAACACCTTCCATCAATCGCCTATAGTTCCTCGCTGTGTTCAACACCTGTTAATCTTTATTGCCAAATAAATCACTAGCCAGCAACTTTACTTTTCTGTACCCCATTCATTACTAAAAGCAATGATTTTTCATGTGTTAATTACGTATTTTTTTTTCCATCTGTTAATTCCGTAAAAAAATCGCCGAATTTTTATTGGGGATCTGAAGGCCAAAGTTCATGTGAAAAATGAGATTCCATGGCCATTAAGGAGTGTTTTTCTTTTGTATTTAACTTGGACAATTTACACAGCATTCCTTTTATATCCCCGGTACTAGGCAATAAACGAGAATTCCTTCGATTTATTACAATTTCTGAACATAATGTTTTGTAGCGCTAAGTATGACCAAGACAAATAAAATACCTACTTTTGATTATCTTATCCAGGAATATTAAAAAATATATTAAAATACAAATGTGACACAACTGGCAAAACTTTTCATTGTCATCTGAGACTGTTCCTCAGGAGTCACAACACTACGCCATAAGGAAAATAGAACATCTTGTTCTATCAACTAATCAACTTGACGTCGGGAGTCGGTGATGTGACGTGACCCCTGGAGGTGGGTGATGTGACCCTGGAGGTGGGTAATGTGACGTGACCCCTGGAGGTGGGTGATGTGACCCTGGAGGTGGGTGATGTGACCCTGGAGGTGGGTGATGTGACCCTGGAGGTGGGTGATGTGACCCTGGAGGTGGGTGATGTGACCCTGGAGGTGGGTGATGTGACCCTGGAGGTGGGTGATGTGACCCTGGAGGTGGGTGATGTGACCCTGTTGGTGGGTGATGTGACCCTGGAGGTGGGTGATGTGACCCTGGAGGTGGGTGACGTGACCCTGTTGGTGGGTGATGTGACCCTGGAGGTGGGTGATGTGACCCTGGAGGTGGGTGATGTGACGTGACCCTGGAGGTGGGTGACGTGACCCTGGAGGTGGGTGATGTGACGTGACCCTGGAGGTGGGTGACGTGACGTGACCCTGGAGGTGGGTGACGTGACCCTGGAGGTGGGTGATGTGACGTGACCCTGGAGGTGGGTGACGTGACCCTGGAGGTGGGTGACATGACCCTGGAGGTGGGTGACGTGACCCTGGAGGTGGGTGACGTGACCCTGGAGGTGGGTGACGTGACCCTGGAGGTATGTGACGTGACCCTGGAGGTATGTGACGTGACCCTGGAGGTAGGTGACGTGACCCTGGAGGTGGGTGACGTGACCCTGGAGGTGGGTGACGTGACCCTGGAGGTGGGTGACGTGACCCTGGAGGTATGTGACGTGACCCTGGAGGTGGGTGACGTGACCCTGGAGGTGGGTGACGTGACGTGATAATTTCGTCACAATAGTCCTGGAAACGTGTTTAAGTTGCTAATTAATTACATTTGAACTGCCCTCCATGGAGATAATTAACATAATTAAACATAAGCGTAATTGTTGCAACGTTCAATGTGTATGAACAGTTGCTAGACACCACTTGACACTTCAACACTGCAAGATTCAATGCTCAATGTTGATAATTTTGTTATCATTTGATTTGTTTGTTTTTACAATGAAGGTTGCAAGATGACTTATAACCCACGCCTACGGGGCCTGAGTGCTCCCTCCCACGGTTCATCGTAAGCCTTGTCTTGTTCCATTGCCCTGAGGCACGATCCGCTACTTGCTTTACAACCAGGTCCCCGGTTAATGTTAAGTGAACACTGGAGGAACGCTGTTCAATCGTTCCACTCCACCACATAGGGCTCAAACTTGGCTCGTTAACGCTTGCAAGGCCTGAAGAGTTGAACAACATTGAACAGGATGTTTTCTTGCAACAGACCTACCAAGAAATAACATCACGCATCAGCCAATGAACAGTCAGGGTTAATAGCGGCAGCCCTTAAGAGGCCTGACAGCTGAGTGGACAGCGGTTCAGATTCGTAGTCCTGAGGTTCCGGGTTCGATCCCCCGGTGGAGGCGGAAACAAATGATCAGAGTTTCTGTCACCCTGATGCCCCCTGTTCACCTAGCAGTAAATAGGTACCTAGTAGTTAGATAGCTGCTACGGGCTGCTTCCTGGGGATGTGTAACAAAAAGGAGGCCTGGTCGAGGACTGGGCCGCGGGGACGCAAAGCCCCGAAATCGTCTCAAGATAACCTCAAGAAGCCCCAGAAGTATCAAAATACCTTTTCATCATTAACACACATGTTCTCTTCACATATTCGAACACACCTGAAACCTCCTCATTGGCAGGTGTTGAGGTCCGTGCAATCAAGACGAGCCGTGGTGATAATTACCTATCCGGCCTAAACAGGAACCAGTCCGGATGTGCGACCTGGCAACTTACGGATCCCAAATTGGATTCCGGGTGTAAATCCGGATTAAAATTGCATGCTGATTAGCAAACAAGGAGTAATTAGGTGAATTCAGAACGAGTTAGATCAGAGGCTCGAGTTTATTGGTGACTCACATCACAACACTTACAGAACTACAAGTACGACGGAATGATGTTTACATCCTGACACGTAGACGCTGAAGCAGTGTCCTGGGGAAGTAGACGGTGCGGCAGTGTCCTGGGGAAGTAGACGGTGCGGCAGTGTCTTGAGGAAGTAGACGGTGCGGCAGTGTCCTGGGGAAGTAGACGGTGCGGCAGTGTCTTGAGGAAGTAGACGGTGCGGCAGTGTCTTGAGGAAGTAGACGGTGCGGCAGTGTCTTGAGGAAGTAGACGGTGCGGCAGTGTCTTGAGGAAGTAGACGGTGCGGCAGTGTCTTGAGGAAGTAGACGGTGCGGCAGTGTCTTGAGGAAGTAGACGGTGCGGCAGTGTCTTGAAGTACGCCAGACTGACGAAAGAGAGGAACGAGAGAAAAAGGGAGAACGAGAGAAAAAGGGAGAACGAGAGAAAAAGGGAGAACGAGAGAAAAAGAGAGAGCGAGACAGTGTTGTGTGCTCTAGGTTCGTATTATAGCCACAGAGGATTGACTGAGCGTCAATCTTTAACTGTTCGCCTCTGTTCACCCAGCAGTAATTGGGTCTCTGGTTGTTAAACTATTGGGGAGTCGTGTTCTAGGGGAAACTAGTGAGTAACCCTTACCATGAACTGTGAGAAGGGGAAGCTCTCAGCCTGCTAACAGGAGGCAGTTGTCTGTTCCTGTACCCACTTGTGTGAAAAAATAAAGTGATTTCACATGATTTGAACAGTTAAAAGCTACCACCATAGTAACTGTACCCATAGTTGCCATTAGAGTTGTTGCTATAGCTGCCAGATTGGCTGCTACTAGATTGGCTGCTACTAGATTGGTTGCTACTAGACTGGCTGCTGCTAGACTGGCTGCTACTAAATTGGTTGTTTCCTGATAGGCTGCTACCGGAGAAATTGCTGTTATAGATGTCAAAAGGACTGATGCCATGACTGGCAGACTGGCTGCTCCCCGACTGGCTGCTCCCTAAATGGCTGCTATCTGATTGGCTGCTACCTGATTGGCTGCTACTAAATAGGCTGCTACCAGATTGGCTGCTACCATAATTATTGTTATAGATGTCATTAGGTCTGCTGCTGTAGCTGCCAGATAGATGGCTACCTAATTGACTGCCACTTGACAGGCTGCTACCAAATTGGCTGCTACCTAATTGGCTGCTACCTAATTGACTGCCACTTGACAGGCTGCTACCAAATTGGCTGCTACCTAATTGACTGCCACTTGACAGGCTGCTACCAAATTGGCTGCTACCTAATTGGCTGCTACCTAATTGACTGCCACTTGACAGGCTGCTACCAAATTGGCTGCTACCAAATTGGCTGCTACCTAATTGGCTGCCACTCGACAGGCTACCATATTGGCTGCCACTTGACAGGCTACCATATTGGCTGCCACTTGACAGGCTACCATATTGGCTGCCACTTGACAGGCTGCCACTTGACAGGCTGCTACCAAACTGGCTGCCAGTTGACAGGCTGCTACCTAATTGGCTGCCACTTGACAGGCTGCTACCAAATTGGCTGCCACCTGACAGGCTGCCACTTGACAGGCTGCTACCAAACTGGCTGCTACCTAATTGGCTGCCAGTTGACAGACTACTACCTAATTGGCTGCTACCAAATTGGCTGCTACCAAATTGGCTGCCACCAAATTGGCTGCCAACATTGGCTGTTTTGCCATTAGCGACATGATGACCTCCAACATAAGAACCAGAGTTGCCATTAGAGCTGTCACCATTAGTGCTATATTGGGAGTTGCCATAGTCTCTATACGAGGAGTCGACATATTCTTCATGGTTTTGCCGTTGGCTTGGAGACTCTGAAATTATAAGGATTTGAGTTTATAGATAATTTATATACAAATATTAATAATAGTGTTAGAAAATCAGTTGAAGCAACTTAATCAAG
Organism: Procambarus clarkii; assembly: GCF_040958095.1. NCBI lineage: Eukaryota > Metazoa > Arthropoda > Malacostraca > Decapoda > Cambaridae > Procambarus > Procambarus clarkii. The sequence goes on along the minus strand of NC_091159.1, from coordinate 15,396,293 downwards.
AAAACTTATATGAAGCAATATCAAAATATTAGACGTATACTATATGTATTTCTGTATGTTGAATAATACACATTAAGTATTATGACAAAAGCTCACCAGGAGAGAGAAGAGCTTGCGTAGGAAGGTCTTGATTGGAGTCGTCGAAGTCGTCGCTTCCAGAGTTCTCAACGCCTACGTCGTCGTGGGGCAAGTCGTCGGCCGATCGGCTACGCTCGTCCTCGAGTTCTTTGTCGTTAGCAAGTTCGTCTTGCTTTGGGTCGTTAGTAACAGTTCCCTGTTCTAGGCCGTCAATGTTTTCCTGATCCTTCAGGCTGTGGTGAAAGGCGTCGTCTTCCTTGTCGTGGCTCTGAGCGTCGTCCTGCTTGTCGTGGCTCTGAGCGTCGTCCTGCTTGTCGTGGCTCTGAGCGTCGTCCTGCTTGTCGAGGATCTGAGCGTCGTCCTGCTTGTCGTGGCTCTGAGCGTCGTCCTGCTTGTCGAGGATCTGAGCGTCGTTCTGCTTGTCGTGGCTCTGAGCGTCGTCCTGCTTGTCGTGGCTCTGAGCGTCATCCTGCTTGTCGTGGCTCTGAGCGTCGTCCTGCTTGTCGTGGCTCTGAGCGTCGTCCTGCTTGTCTTGGCTCTGGGCGTCGTCCTGCTTGCCGTGGCTCTCAACATGTAAGCCGTGGGATCTCCCGGGGGAGTCGAGGTGGTCGGGGAAGGGGGCGGAAGCCACAAGGGAAGCCACCGTCAGCAGCAGCAGGAGACACGCCGTCAGGCAGGTCTTGGGTGACGGTGTGGCCATGGTTCCTGGTGTAGGAGTGATGGTCTGAAGGCACACCGTCCTTGCTTTTAAGGCATAACCCGACCCCCCTTCCCCCCCCCCTACACTCAGATATAATGACTCCTCCACTGTCATACTCCGCCACACTCCACCCTTCCTCCGCCACACTCCACCCTTCTCACTTAAAGTTCCAACTGTTGTCTGTTTTGTCCGACATAATTTATCTTGTTTACTGATCAGTAATTCTCCTCTCACTAGCGGGCCTCCTCACACATCACAATGTCTCGTTTTAATTCATAATTCGGCTTTTTCTTCTAATAAATACGTTCTCTTCCCCACCTTCTCTCACATCTGCAAATCACAGGACAGTTGGGAAATAATTCATATCCCAGAAAAAGCTAGAAAATTACCTGAGACAGTGAATATATGCTTTAGTGTGACACTTTCCTGGAGGTACCAGTGTTTGGAGCCATTTTCCTTCGTTATCAGGCCATTTTCTTCATACCCAGTCATTACCTTCATAAGAACATAGAAATATGAATATAGGAAACACCCAAACCCTGTTGACTAAACACACTAGAAAGTGAAGAGACGACGACGTTTCAGTCCGTCCTGGACCATTATCAAGTCGATTGTGACTCCAAGAACTCCACTTCGACTCCAAACCCCTATTGTCTGACCTACGCTTTAACGATTCTTCGCGGCGGGGATCGTATTCCAGGGACCTGCCCGAAACGCTACGCGTACTAGTGGCTGTACAAGAATGTAACAACTCTTGTATATATCTCAAAAAAAAATAAAAAATAAAAATAGTGACACCTCACTTATTATGAGACCTTAAGTGCGTGTTAATACAAATAAAAGGTACAGTTAAATATATACACGTATAATATTAAATATATACATGTTGAGAAGGCGTGGAATATACGAGAGAAGTGAAATATTGACTCACTACATGTATGCGAGTCAAAACTCTGATTTCAATTACGGAAAGAGGAAAAATGTTGGGAGTGCCTCGGTACACATGCGGCTCAGGCTTGGGTACAAATATTACTGGCAATATGGAACAGGTGTTATGATGAAATTAAATAACTGTAATTGATGTGGAATATTAAGTTCTGATATTCTCACCCATTGTATTATTGTCTGTTGACTTATGTACACTATATACAATCTGCGGTAAAGATTGGTCCTTAAGAAAAAACGTGGATGTTTCATAACGAAAATATTATTAATATTTTTGGAACTATGCAAATATATTCTCGTAAAAATGTAAACCTTTTTAAATCGATTTGTACATCTATTTATTTTTTTCTGAAATGTATTTGTATTTAATGTATTGTTATGTGTTTATATGTCTGTATATTTCAGAAGTATTATATATCCAGAATGTGAACTTATATGTTGATTTATGTGATGATCGTACAACATGTATGTAATGTTTGTGCAACAGGTATGTGATGTTTGTGCAACAGGTATGTGATGTTTGTGCAACAGGTATGTGATGTTTGTGCAACAGGTATGTGATGTTTGTGCAACAGGGATGTGATGTTTTTGCAACAGGTATGAGATGTTTGTGCAACATATATGTGATGTTTGTGCAACAGGTATGTGATGTTTGTGCAATATGTATGTGATGTTTGTGCAACATATATGTAATGTTTGTGCAACAGGTATGTGATGTTTGTGCAACATGTATGTGATATTTGTGCAACAGGTATGTGATATTTGTGCAACAGGTATGTGATATTTGTGCAACATGTATGTGATATTTGTGCAACAGGTATGTGATATTTGTGCAACAGGTATGTGATATTTGTGCAACAGGTATGATGTTTGTGCAATATGTATGTGATGTTTGTGCAACAGGTATGTGATGTTTGTGCAACAGGTATGTGATATTTGTGCAACATGTATGTGATGTTTGTGCAACATACATGTGATGTTTGTGCAACATACATGTGATGTTTGTGCAATATTGATGAACAAGCTGCCTAACTAAACAGGTAGAGGATACATTGATCTTTCTGCTTCCTTCGTGAGTTTTTAGACTTCCAGATCAAGTTCAAATATGTTTATTGAGACAAGAAAAAAATACATCTCAAAGGGATAGAGTAGATTAGGCCATTTCTACCCCCCCCCCCCCCCCTTCCTTTTTATACTTCAACTAGAGCGGTC